>NW_014556974.1:0-98838 GCF_001313825.1 Dinoponera quadriceps | reverse complement strand
TTATTTATAAAAAGAGTAGATACGGAGGAAATATTGTAATAAAAATTATCACAAAACTTTGTAATGCTGAACTATACCAGAATTATGACTGAAATTATGACGTGTGTTATAATTTTTAGTGATATATATCATATATATATATATATATAATAATAATAATAATAATTTTGATAATAATTCCGATATCATCCAGTTTTACAAACTTTTGTAGTAATATTTACCAGAATATTTTCTCCACGTAGTGTGATCGTGTCAGTGTTTATGTAACATAACATTTTGAGAATTGCCTCTACGTTATCGACGTATATCAAGTTCATCATCGATTTTGGCATCCCCTTAAATTCCCCCCAAATTCAAAACACGTTATCCGAATGAGTACACGACAGACGTCGGTGGAAATGTAAGAATCAGTTGATTTGACGAATGAATATCGTATTGGCGAAGATGGTCCCGTACATGGCACGTCGATACGACGCGAATTTTGCATAGTCGGCTCGGCCGAGTGAGAGCCGACGTTCGCGCCGATGATGAGTCCTGCCCATCGTGCGCGTCCCCTTTCTGCGAGTCGCGCGATGACCATCCGCATACATTATCGCCGTCCATCTCGAAATCCGGTTTTCGACAATACGCGGTGATACGCGAATGCCGGGGGTTCCGACGTTGGGTCACCCTCCCGAGAGAGAAAGAGAGAGAGAGAGAAGGCAGCGGGACCGCCGCGCGTAACCTGTGATGGCGAAGGCTCGTGAGAGACCACGAGACGTGGGATACACGTGATGGAACACACGAGGGACAGTGGCCACGGTCTACGGTCGTGATGGTGACCGACGACGCGCAGATTTCCTTTGGGGATGACCATCGATGACCAGGGGTTGCGCGAGCCCGCGACTTCATTCTCTCTCTCTTTCTGTATTCTTTTTTTTTCTCGATTCTTTATTTCCTCCGCCACCGGTCCGGTGGGAACGAAAACCTGATCGGGGGAGTCTTCGTCCATTACGATCGTCCGGCACCACGTCCTCGACGTCATGAGAGAAAGAGAGAGACGGACAGACGAGGCAGACCGAGGAACCGACGGAGAGGACAGGCGTGAACCGTTTAAACTCGCCAACCCCGTGCGTGGACATGTGCGCGCAACGAGAGACTTTTACCGGTCAGCGAGCTCGTTGCCGCTCCTTGTACGTTGCTCGCCCGGGTCATGGGAAAACCGGGTTAACCGGACATTGGTCACGAACGAAACCGTGCTTCCTTTGATAAGCCGCGACACGTGGAGAGTGTCACGAAGCGCGAGCGGGATCTCCTCGCGGTTAGGTCGTGTGTGGGGACCGATCCTCGCGAAGAGCGGCGCTTTAACGCTCCGCAAGCGCGCCGAGAAAGGGATGGAAAAGAAAAATCGCGCGCACGGCAGTTACATCCGAGACCTTCGTTCGTGTGTGCCGTCTGTTCGACGGCGGTTACACCTCGCCTCTGTCCCGTTGCTGTTACTCTAACGTCTCGTCGAGATTTGTCGGCCTAACTTCTTCGGTATCGTATTAATAAGCCCAGCCCTAACGGACAACTACGCCGGACAACCGATGAGGCGACTCTTCTCGACGTAGCTGATCGAAGCTCGACTCAAATTCCGTGACCCTACACTGATAGGAAAATATTCGCTATTTGTAACTATAATTGTTATAGTAAAAGAATCCAGTCGGGAGAATGATTTTTCTAGCAAGTGTTAGTGTCAGTGATAATAATCTTGCATATATATTGCTGCTATTATTTTTGTGGTTAAAACCATATAAAAGGATATAGTCGAGACCGAGAGTAATTTATTATTATAATTTTTCTCTCAGTGCAAAATGATTATTTGCCAGGATCTACAATGTTGGAACTTCTCGTGGATGTGCCTCACGTTACGGCGAAACAAGAATTACAGTTTGTTAAAGAGATATTAAGATCAGAATCTTTCCCGGACAGTACAATGTCCAAAATCAAGTCACAAGATGCCTTAAAGACGTTATCTGACATATTAAAGATGTTATCTGGCTTATGTCACGTTATTCAACATAATCTGCCATACTCTACTGATTGTGAACTTTCCTGGTAACACAACGTTTAAAGTCGGATAATAAAATGTCTCGAAGACGTATTACCACGTTCAGGTAGGCCAAAAACAGCTACCGATGAAGAAACCATTAGAAAAATCCACAAAATTTTGATGAACGATTGTCGATTAAAGTTGAAGGAGATGGCAGAGGTTACAACTATCTCATATAATCGTGCATATTGCATTTTACAAGATCTCCATACAGTACAGGAAATCTACTGTACATCCAAATTTAGTTTTTATTTGGCCCAAACGTCCATAAATCTGATATGGACGTTTTATGAACATATATTATTGGACGTATAAAATATATTTACATTTGGACATTTGAAGAATGTCCATTTTACATACTTGTTCCCGAAAACATGGAAAAACTGATGTAATGTTAGATAATAATTATCACATTTTCTGGGAAGACTCTAAGAGCAAAACTCACGCACCGAGTGCGCACTAAGGCTTGTTCATAGTCCGTTTTTATATTAAAAAATCGTCTTAAATATATACCTTTTTATTCCTGGACTAGAACGGATTAAAACTGTACATGTTTAGAACATTGAGTACACTCAACCACATAAAGCAATTAGTCTTTTCACTGGTAAAATAGTTTTCATATAAAGTTTATATAAGGATTATTTATTTTCGTATCATTCTACTGATAGATAAAATTTCATCATAAAATAAAAATTTCATCATAAAATAAAAATATAAAATTTCATCATAAAATAAGAATATTTTGGCCAGTTGGGATTTTCGGCTGGCTTGAATCGATTTGAACCCACCATGCGCCAACGTCTCTCGCCTCTTTCGTCGAGCCTTATGCCGCGTGGCTTATCGTTCCCCGGCGATTTTTCACCGTGATCTGACTCAGGATACGATCGTGGAGATCGGGATCCATTGGAGCGCCGTTGTGGAATAATTGCGGTACGATGTTGCGCAACGCCAGCTGACACGTTAAATGCATTCGTCCGGTATCGATTTGCTGGAATATGTCAAACCGTCGTCTTTTTTTTCCCCCCCTCTTCGCCGGCACCGGGCGCCGCGTGTACGCGTACAATATGAAGTGGATTAATGGACGAAGCGTGTAAGTGCAAAACGCTTTGGGAATTGTCCGATGAGATTGATCTTCGGGGCGCGAGAGCTAAAGGCGCGCGCGTTAAAGAAACCGATCGAGGAAATTGAGTTTTTTTTTTTTCCTACGCTCCGATAGGCAACGGGCGATAGTTAAAAGCGCTCTGCGGTAGCCAAATGGAATCTAACGTATTGCGCAAAAGCCGTTATCGCCTTTTGGCGAAAAAGGAACAGACACTCGTGCTCGCTCACGCGAGCGTACACGGATATATCGCGCAATAATGAGCGTTAACGTGCGAGATAACACAGGGCCCCGTTGACGTCTACATTATTAATCATCAATAATCGTAATATCCCGGCTCTCCGCGCGGTAACCGACACGCCGGTCGCGCTATTACCTCAAATAAGACGAAACAATATACTCCCGTGGAAAATAACTCGGCGACTGCGCGCGCGAGACGTTTCGTTGAAATATTGACACGGGCCAGCGCCGATCGCCGCTAGAGCGATCGTAACGCTCGCGCGCAACCGACCGGCCGCTTAACGTGCTAATTAACTCGCGCAGAATTGAAAGCCGCCAGCCGTCAAGCCCGAAGATCATACCGGGCCCATTGACGAGCGTTAAGAACGTCATCGTAGAAAATTATACGCCACGCCGGCGCTGTCCGCCGCGCGGCAGATAACCGCAATAAACTCGTCGCGCGCGCGCGGCGGCAGGTGAACACTCGCACGCGTTACACCAGATTTCCACGGGAGAGAATAATTCCGCATGTAAATATATATATGTATGTATGTACACATGTATACGCCCCGCGTCGCGACGTTGCGACGCACACGAGGAATTGGTCCGCGCGTCGAACTCGCCGGTGATTATTGTCGAGAAAAATCGAACGAATAGAACGCTATTCCGGAAACGTCGGCGATGTCAATGCACGCATGTCGCGGAGCGTTTCGTGACTTTTCTGGAAGCAAGTTACACGTATCACGCCGGGGAAACTACACGACACGTTGTTGGCCAGCCAGTCAGCCCGAAGACAGTCGGCCGTCTGGTACGTGTCGACCTATTCGATCACAAACGATCGACATTTATCATTCCTCGGTTCACGAGCTGCTCGCCTGCCTCGCCCTTCCCGCGTGTTTCGCGCGGCGAGTCGCGATTAAGCGCTACGTGGGATCGGCGCGAGCAGTCGCAGGTGTCAGCGGTCAAAGAACCGGAGAGAGGAGGATGAATGTGTAAAAATCGACTGAAATAGAGCATCGAGAGCATAGATTAAACTCGTTTTGTGCCTTCGACACGCGAGCGTACACTTTTCGGCGAGAGCGATAAATCGAAAATTTTGCTCTGTATTAAACCTTTAGGTGTACAATACAGTAAGAGGTAAGATGGCAAAATAGGTTCAATTTTAATGACATAATTCACTCATATTTTGATCGGGATTACGTCTCAAATTTCCGTATTCGCTATTTTTAACATCGAAACAGGTTTTGAATACTTACGTGAATTTAAGAATCGAAATATCGAGAGAATTTATAGTTTCAAGGTAGCATTACAATTAAATCTATAGAATCTAAGATTCGAGAGAGAATTTAATGAGCGTAATGTCACCAAAGTAGATTTTTACTGGTCTGCAAAGGATCGTCTGCAATAGAAATAGTAAATCTCTCGAAATAGAGAATAAGAGAATTTTTTCTGGTGGAGTGAAGCGTAATATCAGGAGTAAGCGAAATTGATCATTCTCATTTCCGTAAGGAATAGGAAAACTATTGAAGGCGCAAACTGTCTTTAACTCTCGCAAAGAAAGATAGAAATCATTCATGACTTCAACAAGAGAGACGTTTATTTATTATATTATTATATGATATTTTTGAAAAATATATTCTTACATATTGTTCCACGTGATTTTTCTGTTCTCTCTTTTAATCAAATAGAATGCACATTCATATATTTGAGTAATAACTCCACCTTTCTGTTCACGTCCTGCTATTCCATCTTTTCTTAGGATTTAAGAACGTCAAAGTAGCATCGCAATTTCGATTCTGGTTCTGTCTCTTTTCTAAGTCGAAGTTTTGGTTCTATATTAAATCTTTAATTCTGCAATACAGTAGGAGCTAAAACAGCGAAATATGTGCAATTCAAATAATATAATTTACTCCTACTTTGACAACGATGTTGTCTTAAATTTCTGTCCTTGCTGTTTTTAGTATCAAAACGAGTTATTGCGAATATTCATATAAATTGAATAACAGAAATATCGAGAGCATTTATAGCTTCAAGCATTAGAAGTAAACAAGTAGAATAAAAAATATAAATTAACAAGTATGATATCGTCAAAGTAAGTTTTTACCAGTTTACAGGCCACCTAAGTGGTCTACAGACCACTCTCGCAATGCGCACCGTCGCGCACAATTAAATTATTAATTAGCGACTAGTTCTAAGCAGGTTCGAGGAGATGTACCGCGCGATAAGTCAATGTTTTTCCTCGAGATACTCGGGGTCACCGACCAACGAGACCATTGACCATTGACCATCGCAAGCCTGCAAGGCATTAACGACTGCGTGTCGAGTACCGTGGCGGGCGTGTGTGTCCGTTTACATACGCACGTATGTGCGTGTGCGCGAGTGCGTGCACGCTTAGAAACATTATTCTATCGCGGCGTATCGCGGCTTAGAGCCGCTATTATGCGCGTCATCGGCGCGACGCAAGAAATTCCCCGAGCGTCAGTGGGCAATTATGGGTTCCACGGGATTGTCGAACTATCGGCAGCCCTGATATATACCGTAATACGACGATTACCGGCCGTTTACGCACTCGCGGAGAACCTTTCTCCGCGTGCGCAACGCGCACAATCGTCCTCGAGCGTTAATGACACGCTCGACTCCTTGCTCGAGTCATGTCGGCTCGGTTCGACTCGTGCGCGCCCCTTTGTCCGCGTTGCCAATAAGCGGTCGTTCCCCATAATGCTTCAATTTACCGGCGATTTTCCGCCCTGGCTGCCGCGCTTATCGTCCTCGTAATACGTATCATTGCCTCGTAGCTCTCTCTCTCTCTCCCTCTCCCTCTCTCTCTCGCATTTCTGTTAATAAAATGCATGTCTCTTGCGCACTTTCTTATTATAGCACTATCAGAGTTATCCATTATTACATAGTTTACACATTTCTCTTTTTATTACTAGCATTTTTAATATTCAATTTTTTGTACAATTCTGCCAATTTACAAACTAACCTTGTTTACGGAAGAAAAGAATTAGCTCCCATATGTAAAAATTAGCTGTCCATATGATACAACTGGAATTTAGTTGATTAAGCTAATTCTTTTGTCCCTGTATAATGTTGTTCCCACAGCTAAAAGGTCTGGTAACTAAATTTCAGTTGTATTATATGAACAGCTAATTCTCCTTCTTTTCCTTTTTCTTCTTTGTGTAGCGTTCTTATAGGGCTTGCCCTAAACTGAGAGAAAAATATAGTTATTTTCGGGGACAACGATATTCCTTTTTCATTTTAACCGTAAAAATAGTCAAGATAATTATTTTTCTAGTGTTACTATAGTGTTAGTGATAATAACTTTACATGTGCATGTTGGTACTATTATTTTTGTAGTTAAAATAAAAATGTTTATTATGGATATTAGAGATAATATCTATATTTTTCTCTCAGTGTAGAATGACTAATGCAAGCTTTTATCTATCTATTTATCTTCCTCTCTTTCTCTATCGGTGCGTTTTCCTGAACGATCAATTAATAATAAGCGACACGTGGCATTCCAAGTTCTACAGTGGCAGCTCGCGATAAAGTGTTCCTCGTGCCCCGAATCGTTTTAATTAGTGTATTGCGGAAGTTAATATCGAAAATCCGCGAGCGTTGTCCAAGATAGCACCTCCCCGTTCCCCCGGTCTATTCACGAAAGCTAATGAACCGCGCCCGATATCGCAATCGAGGTGACTACGCGAGCGAGCGGTATGAGAGAAAAGGATCCCGAGCCAATGGGTCTTTCGTCATCGGTCCCCAGGTTCATCGTGTGGCGATCGATAATTCATATAATCTCGCTTGCATCGCTTTAAATTGATTACATATCGTAGAAATCGAATTCCTCATTCCTCTCACGCTGGCACGCTACCGTGTCTTTAATGTATCGCGCAATTTCTATAATTTGCATCCACGATAATCTCTTCAGGGTTTTTCCAGCAATTCCCTCCCCCCTCCCCCCCCCCGGAGTATTTCTCTCGCGAATGCACGCGCGCGTCGAGAGAATTATGCGCGGCCCCGGCGGTATGACAGGCGAAATTACATAAATTTTCAGCTTTCTAGAGCTGTGTGCAACGAACAACGCGTGTAATTCCCTCCCAAATTGCAATCGCGATCTTTTTTATCCTCCTTGTGTGTACGCGTGTGTACGCGGTATACGTGGCGCAATGCCCGCGCCACGTACGAAAAACTCCAATGCATCAATCGGCAGATATGCCACTCGCGGTAATAATAACATTAGTAATAATACCACACAAAGACGTTTTCAATTATTCCATTCCACCGGCAGAGAGCTAGAGATTACAGATAATGCCTGATCGGTAAGGAAACTAAAGCCGAACGAGGAGAGGCGCGAGACGCAGCTCGTTCGCTCGCCCGATCGGCTGCGCTCCGGCTACACCGAGAGCCCAATTTCAGTCGCGTCACGCGCGCTTACCTTTCGCCTGTAGGCTGTAAGCCGATTTTCTATCGCGGCCGCGCGCGCGCTCACCGCAAGAAGGGGCCCATTAGCGACGCGTCCATTCATAATCCATTCATAAATTAGCCCAGCCGGAGGATAATGGCACCGGCCTCGTAAGGATTCCCTCTTGACCTGCGGACCGGTCGCCGGTCGGACGAGGACGACCGGTGCGCCGACGAACAGGAGAAAGAGAAAGAGATAGGTGATAACGGAGGGCGGCGGAGAGGATCGTGTTGGAAGATCGGTTACGATCCGGCGCGATTTCGCTCGTCGTCCCGCGGTGGATCGTCGCGCGGAATTTATGCGTTTAGGCGTCGGCTGAATGCTGATGTATACGGCCTCGTATAATGTTGCTATCGCGGCCAACGGTATAATGGCTTTCGTCCGGGCCGCGCGAATGACGCCCGTGCATATACGCCCGGCGTGTATTCGCCGCCGGACCGACGGACGGACAGACAGGCAAGAGGGCCATCGGTAATTATTTATCGGCCGATCCCCGAATGACCGTAACGCGTACGATCGTTTCCTCACCCGCCTCTCCCTATCTTTCCTGCTCTTCGTGCGCTCGCTCGGCTACACCGTTCCTTAATCCGCTCTGACGACGCTCTCAGAGAGAGAGAGAGAGAGAAAGAGTGAGAGAATTCTGCAACGCGCGGTGTTATCTAGCCGCACAGCCTTTACGACGCCATCGTGCGCGAACGTGACGCGCGGACGGGTTGATCGTGTGTTTTTTTCGTCGGCGCAACGTTAACAACGCGCGCGAGGGGCCGCATTGTATCCGATAAATAATTAGCGATGGCGCGCGCGAAGTCACATTTCAGCGAGATGCGGCGCTTTGGGCTCGTCTAAAGCGTACCCCACGCGAATTCCACAGATAAATACGGGACATTTCGTGGTATTTACGAGAATTGTTAATGATAATTAATGGCGCGTTGCAATGATAACCTATTTCGAATGGATTATCCATCGCGTGCCGTTTAGCCGATATTTTACGGTCGGTGTAATAAGCGTGCAGATAACGACGCCGCACGATGCACGCGAGCGTGATCGAGGCGATTTTGCCGATATCGAGCAACGATCTGAAATTGATTACGTTTGAAAATCTCGCCACGGATACATTTCATCTGGCCGCGAGCAATACTGCGATTATGATCACTGAGAAAAAATCTGTATTCGTAATTATATAATCGCATAATTGAAAGAATTATAATCGGGAGAAGCATTTTTCTAGTAAGTGTTGCCACAACGCCAGTTATAACAACCTTACATATTGCTACTATTATATTTTTTCAGTTAAAACCACACGGAGAAAAGAACTCCGCTTCCTGACAACAAGCTAAAAGGGGCCAGAGAAGAACTCGGTAACGAGAAATAAAAACTCGTCAACAAGAAGTGATATTTCTGTTACCGCGACTAAGAACATTCGTTTGAACATTTTGCTGCGTTAAAGCTCGATTGAGACAATTGGGAACAATTAACTGAGCAGAAACTTCCGATAGAAACCTTTTCGTTTTTACAATCGAGTTTTCATCTGATCTCCAGCCAATGGAAAATCCAGTTACACCGACGGAATTGTTTCGTGTAGTTGAGGCTGAAAATGACTTTAATTTTAGTGAGATTGTTTTCAGTAGACTGACAGCGCGACGCTCAATATCGCATAACTGTTTGCGAATACATCGTGCAACACTAAGAGAATAAAAATATTCAATATTTGTAACTATAATCATCATAATAAAAGAATTATTATTAGGAGAACTATTTTTATACAGAAAAAACAATTTCGTTGTAGTAATTGAATTTTTCGTTGCCTGTGCAGGACAGGAACCAGAGAGAAAATTCGGTTATAGAACAGAAAGATTCTTGTAGATAGTTCCTACTCAGTCAATTGTTTTCAATTATCTTAACAAATTTGAATACGGCCGAATGTTCAGATGGAAGAAGAGAGGAGGGGGAGGGGGAGGTATTTTCGATCGTGGCAACGAAGATATCACTTCTCGTTGTCGAATTTTCATCTGTATTCTATTCGGTTATTCGAATAGAGGATCTTTCCTCCGTGTAATAAGTGTTATTATAATGATAACAATAATAACTTTCATACAAGTGCTATTACACATAGAAAAATATATATTGTATTCAAGTAAATATAAATAATAAATAAGTTACATTATTTCAATTATTGCATAAGTTTATATATTTACAAATATATTATAAGTTCTTTATAAGCACAAATCAAATTTATTCAAAATATATTTTGAGTTCTAATTAAGTTTAATACTTCAACCAAAAAAAGTATTAAATTAAAACAAACTTCGGTTTGCGCTTACTCAAATTAACCTTGCTTAATTAAATTAATAATTAAACAAATTTAACTTTTCTATTTGGCAAAGTTAATAATACACTTATGAAAGAAAGAAATTCTTCTCTCGAATACGTGATAAGGAGCTTTTCTAAAATTTGCAGTAGAAAGTATATATCTTAAGATTATCGCCAAGAAAATATTCTTTGTTGACGATAATTATTATTAAAAAAAAAAAAGAAAATAAACTGAGTAATCGCTTTTTTAACAGTAGAATGATACTTTCCTCTGTGTACTATTTTTATAATTAAAACTATAAAAAAGATATAGCTCAAGCCTGAAAATAACTATAATTTCTCTTAGCGATTGTGCGCGCCCGATTGCAAGATTGCAGGCAATTAACCGAGTTATCGGATTATAAATCATTGTTGCTCGGAAGACTTCGACGTTGCAGCGCGCTCTCGCCCGCCGGGTCCCCTCGCCCCTTTAATCACCCCTTTACACCTACGTCGACCTACGTCGCGCAACCAGAATCGTAAGGTTTTACGACGAGCTGCGCGTTGCTACGAGAACAGTGCGTAAATATACGATATATTTGCTCGTCGTTGCGACGTACTGCAGCAACACGTTGCAGCAATGCAGTGCGTCGTTTGCGCTGCGGCGGCGGTGGCGGCGTAAATTACCGTAAGTAGATCTCATGCGCGATTGCAATCTATCCGTCGTAAGATCAATCTTGTCGCCGATCGCGCACTCATGATCGGCTCTTCCGTGCGACTTCGTCCTCTATTTTTAACCATCGTCGTTTATCGTGAACAACTCCCTCCATCCGTGCTTTCGTCGCGGTGACCGATGACGTCCGGCGATACCGCCGCGACTGTTGCGTGACCTAACCGGGGACCCGGTCCCTGTAATTTCATTTGTCGAGATTCTATCGCGGAATTTATACGGTCGCTCGCTGAAAGTGCGTCGTGGAAGCCGATAAAGTGGCCGGGCGCGCGATGCGATGGATGCCGATGGTGTGTAACGGCGTCGACGCGTTCTCCTCGAGCTCTACCACGAGTCTCGGTTTCGGGCGAGCCGCTGTAAATCGATGCGGCGGAAAAACCACGAGATTTCCTCTCACCATATGGAAAATATAACACTCTCTCTCTCTCTTTCTTTCTCTCTCTCTCTTTCTCTTTCTTACTATACAAAAATAACTGTTGCGGATTTCACGCGACAGTTGCAAAAAGTTCTGGAAACACATAAATCTCTCTCTCTCTCTCTCTCTCTTTGATTTTTCCCCAGCGGACATGCTTGGTTCACGCATCGATAATTAAATGATGAATAATTAATTTAATACAACAGGTGGACATGGGTGTCCGGTTCTGACGACCGGACCTTCACCTGGGCGTCGCTGAATATTATATTCTTTTGCTGCGAGCGCGCGCTCCTTATGAATAAAATTCATATTATGTGTGTAATAATATTATTATTTACAATGTGTAATATATATTTGCATATCGACGCGTATTCTATTAATAATACATACATTATGAAAGTCTCACCCAGCGAGTCTCGACGTCGCGGTAGAACGCGGTTCCACGGTGGTTGTCGGCGCGCGGATTGTGTACCGAATGTGAGTCACGTAGCGCGTGCATCGGTCGAAAAAGAGGCGAGGATTCCACGGTGATGCATCGGTATTCGTTGGAGTGACGCAGCGGGCCGTTGCAATCGATAGGCCTGGACTTCGGCGTTTCTGATCGTGTAGGTAGAATGTGCACGCCCAGGCACGACGTACAAAGAAGTCTACTATTTGAAACATTCGTCGATCCGCCGTAGGCATCCCGAGCCCCCATGACGCCGCGAGAGCACCGGGATGCAACGGAGCAGAGCATTGTCAACATCGAGTCGCATAGCCGCGAATTCGTCGCGCGACCATTTAATCTCCGCGATAAGTGTGTCCTGTTGCTGCAATTTTTAATTTTTATTACGCTTTAAAAAATTGGTAGAATCTACGAGATTTCGCTTAAACGAATTTTTTCAAGCACACACTAAAGAAAAATGCTAATGTCCGGATGGTCGACTTGATTTCAGGAAAATGGTTACTCCAGTAATCCTCGACAAATATTTACTAGGTAGTAGAAATATAACTGACTATGTATAATATGATATTTCTCTCATATAAGTAGTCATTTACTTGTATGTGTTAAAACAATCGCAACAAGTATTAAATTTAGAATATTGAGAATATCAGAATTTCTTTTTAGGAAATATTCACTGGATAGAAAATACAAATTTGGAACCACAAGTTTTCTTCAGTGGAAAGAAAATTATTATATAATTCTAATAAATATTCTTAAAAATTTAGAATAATTTTACGCTTGCCTTCAATCATTCATTCACAAATTAAAGTATTAAAATAAATATTTACTGCAAGCTAATAAGAAAATATACTTAAAGTGATAAGAATATTACTTGATTTAAAAGGCTGAAAAACAGATCTAGTCTTGATGAGCAAGTAGTCACGTGTATTTGATTCTAGCACTTTATTTCTGTGCAACGTTTAGTATGTTGAATAAATTATACAATTACTATAATAAATCAATTGTCAATAGGTCAACTATCAATTGACTCTCGACAGCCAAAGGTTGCGATTTGATCAACAACTATGCATTGAAAAAAATTTTTACGTTTAAATAAATATTTGCTAAGGAGTATTGGAGTTTAATTTACTCGAATTAAGTAAATAAACTATTCAATTTCAATATTCCTTAGCAAATATTTACTTGAACGTAGCAATTATTTTCAATGTATTACCGTCACGTATTGTTGCATCCACGTGTAATTTGTTCAGTGAACACAATATTGTTTTAAGTGAGAATGACCGTTGATTCAAGAATTTCTTTCAGTGTACAGTGAGAGGCTTCCTCGACCTTTGAGCTTACAAGAAAGAAAAGGTCCCACCGACAAGTCGACATTGCGAACGCATCATTCCGATTACGCGGAATTAGTATCGCGTGATTACTCGTTAGACCAGGTACAACGTAGGTACGAAACATTCCGCGACGCGACTTCGTTTAGAACTGTGCCGACAAACGGGAACTTCCGAGTTGTGTATTGTCGGCTATCAATTGGTACAGTAGCTTGATATCACACTAACGGTACCGACGTCGAGACTGAGTAAATACTCTTGTAGTGATATTTGCGACAAGGACGAGCCGTGTCACAACAGGAAGAAGTCGACCGTTCGGCTGGTCATGATGACCAATGGACATCGCGAAGGTAACTCTCGATAGTACTTTACGTAAGCTAATTTTAAGTATTGCGATATTTCCTCGCCGAACGGAAGAAAAAGAGAAAGAGAAAGGGCGATTATGATCGCGTATTCGTCATTATTAACAATATTAATAATTGCGATGAGAAACACGATGAGAGAGAGAAAGAGAGAGAGGGAGAGATAGCCGTGAAACGACGTGTAAGGTTCACGTAAAAAGCAGTGGAACGTGTTCGCCGGTTCATTTTTGTTTTTGTTTGTAGCACATAACGATTACAGTGGCAGGTTTATACCGAGTGATAACGCATTTCTACATCCCTCGATATCGTTCTATCGCGTCATTAATGCAATTTCTCTGCTCTCGTCGAACATAAATTCGGGAAAGTTCGTTGCGGACAGTTTGGTTACTGAGCGAGATAAGCTCGGGAGAAAATTTGCAGCGTGTAACTTCGAGTGCTTCTGATAACATAATTATTTTCTTAATCTAATCGACATGCATCAGCCCGTTGCACGCGTGAACTCCCCTGAGCTAACATAAGTACGAGACTAATATAAGTACGTGAAGAATCGTATGCTTCTTCGCTATGCTCACAGTGATTAGACACTTGCAAACTAACGTTTTGCCCTTCGTGTCAGACCGGGAAAATAAGGAGTTACTGAACGTCTCTCTCTCTCTCTCTCTCTCTCTCTCTCTCTCTCTCAAGCTACGACTGATCCTTCTGATCATTTTCGT
Source organism: Dinoponera quadriceps (assembly GCF_001313825.1). Lineage (NCBI taxonomy): Eukaryota > Metazoa > Arthropoda > Insecta > Hymenoptera > Formicidae > Dinoponera > Dinoponera quadriceps. Next base: position 84,699 of record NW_014556974.1, on the reverse strand, counting down.
GAGGAACTGCGGTTCGAAGAGCAGCGCCGAGAGCAGCGCCTAACACGATGTTTACATGCTCCCCGATGAGCACGAGCAAAAGGAACGGTCACAAAAATCGTCGCGGCGTCCCCGTCGCGAATATCGAAGACCCCGAGAACACTAAGTGCATTTAATCCCAACCGCAGCGCGGCAAAAAAGGGTCATCGGCTCATCGCCGAACCGGCGGCGTGCGCATCACGCAGAGAGGAAGCGGCAGCTGCAGAGGAAGACGAGGAGTAGAAGGAGGAGGAGAAGAGAAGAAGAAGAAGAAGAAGGAAACAAGAAGAAAGGGAGACGATGAAGAAGAAGAAGAAGAAGACGACGACGAGGAGGAAGAAAGAGCTGAAGAAGGCGAAGAATAGGGAAGGAAAGAAAAGAGAGGAGGAAGAGAAGCGAGCGCCGGATCGTCGGCGGTTCCCTCGTGGCAACGCGGGTGCCGATTACGGCGGCGGGTTTGAATCGCGACGCGACACGACTTTATGCGCCTTGATAGCTAGCTGCACCAGGAGGCGGCGCCGCTACGTGCAACGGCGAGAGCCTACCTACCAGACGAGAAGTCGGGGAGCCATTGGCCACCGCAATGACCAATCATCATTTGACATTCTTTCACTTGGCACGGTGTGTGCGGTAACCCACACGTGGGCGCGCGGACGTATGCACGCACGCACGCATGTAAATACGTACGCACGCGCGCACCATGTACATGCACGCGACGTCGCGAGATCACACGCACACACATACACATGGAACGGCTGTCTCTCTCTCTCTCTCTCCATCTCTACCGTCGCCCATCATCGTCGCCGACGACGACTGCAGCAGCAACACGAGCGCGCGCATCGGGAGCACGCACGACGACGCATCGAGAACGTCTGCTCTACACGCGCAGACACCCAGCCAGGCGCGCTCCGCAGCGCGGAACATGTGCAGCGTCGTGCTTAGCGTGTCGGTAGCCGGCAAGTACAGGTTTATTAGGAAAAATCCCCGAGAGTCACTTCGAATTTCAAGTCGCGACTGATATATAGCGCGCACGTCCGGCGACCGCCGACGCGTCGATGTACCCGGCTGATTTTAACGTCGCGGGGCCGATGCTATTTATGGCGCTGATTTGCAACGTAGATACGAGCGTATACGGCGGGTAAAAAATTGCAGCGTATGTACCGGTAGCGCGATACTTTTCAGCGAGCGATACGACGCGCCGCGCGGCTATCGGATTAATCACCGAGCTATGAGGCTAGATTAATCAACTCCACCGGTGGAAGCGCGGCGTTGATGTCTCTCCTGCGTGTCCCGCGACCCTGGCATTAAAGTCACCGGCGCTCGAGTCTCGCGGATGCGAGGCATCATCGATGGAGTCTGGGGTCGAAATTAGATTACGCGTTGGTAAAACAAATCTCCACCGATCGATTGAGTTGTAGTCGATTTATATAAATAAGGGGGAGGGGGAGGGAAAATAAGAGCCAAACGCAGTTCTGGCCCGCGAATAAAACTGTCAGTGTTTCAGTGTGAAATTACAGGAGGCCGTACGTTAAATAGTCGTTATTTGAAATTTACCTTACATGACACATTCAGGCCTGAATTCACGGTTGAATTCTTCAGTTGAATTGTTTATGATACACGTTACGTTACATTCGTAATCGCGATTCAAGACCAGACAATTCAGATTTAACTCGAGATTCAGATCTGAATATCTCACTTGAGACAAGTTTCAAATTACGATTATTAATGCGACTCAAAAAATTTCATATTGCAACATCGACATTATCATTATCATTATTCGCGCCGAGAACTTCAGCAAGTGTTTGCCTCTTGTTTGTTCCTTTTTGTTTACTCGGTCATACCTTAAATTCTTGTACAGTCGATTTATTCTTACTAAAGTTTTATTCTTCGCAAATGATTGGGATATTTCGTTAAAAAAAATCGCGATTGTAAAACGTCCGAGCGATGTTCCGACTTGCACGCGGGACGATTCGAATTGGATACAGCTGGAAAGTCCGTTTAGATAAGGATTTGAACTAATTACGAGGCCGACACGCGTCCGATCAATGAGAGAGGCTTTCCTCACGGATCCACCGTGTAAACAGATTTCTCGTAACGCGGTGTGTGCTATGCTATGGGTGTGCCCCTTTCCATTTCGCGAGCCAAACGAGAGCGCCTTTCGCCAACGCGCTGCATACGAGCGCAGGAATGCCGGGCCGATCTCCTTGCCAATTCGCGATCCTTGGACTCGACTGCGGAATTTCATTGACTGTTGTCGTCAGGGGATCGTTTCGACCTCCACGCATCGGCGCGGTGAGTCTCGGCGAGCCGTTCGAACGACGGGGACGACTCCGGCCGGCTTATCGGAAGCGATTCGACTCATTCGGCTCACTCCGGCCCGTCTGATTTATGCGCGCGCGGCATCGCACGGGCGAGATGAGATATGCACCAGTCATCCGGCAAATGCCACATGCGAGGTATTTATCGCAGGAACGATAAATATGGAAGCCGATACACCCCGATGTGGTGTTTCGAAACTTACTATTGGATGTGTAAATTAATTCGGGTTTTCCGTTATCAAAAATTAAGATTTATTTATCAATGAAAGATGTATAATCTTAATAATCATCGAAATGATCTCCGTTATTATCGATAATCTTACACCATCTATCGGGCGATTGCAGAATTCCATCGTGACAGAAACTTGATCTTGAATCAGTAAAGTCGTTGGCAGGATTTTGATTATTTTCTACATAGTAAATAATTTTGTGTGTTAAAAATGGTGCACTGAAATTTTGCGTTTAACATGGGGAATATGTTGAAAGGTATATATCGACATATATTGACAAAGTGAATATGTTAATTTAAAATTATATTTATGTATTTTTTAACATATATATGTTTACTTTTTTAACATATTCCTCGTGTTGACATAACTCAAAGTTTCATTAGATCGTTTTTAACACAAAATTATTTTACTACCCTGGTAGATGTATATGCAGTTTTCCTAGACATTCAGTTACTGTCTAGTATTAATGTATTCTCATTAGTTGTAACAATACTGCGTAAGAAGTGAACAAGAATTTGATAGGATTTTATTCAGGGGTAAAATTAAAAGATAAAATTTCATAAGCAACAGGCTTGTTTCTTAATTAATTGAATAATTTTTTGTCCATTTATTGTTTCGTTTGGTTCAATAAATGGGTTCAGATTTTGCGCATTTTTTGTGCGCAGTAACTTCAGAAAAAGCTTAACATCTTGATTGGGATTCTATGTAGATTTATATTTCAAGTACTAGACAGAAATTGATAAATTGTGCAGTAACTGTTTCAAAAAATATATGAAATTTTTACCAGGGTGTATATATTATTTTATATGTCAGTTAAATAATGTTGAAACGACTGAAAATTTGAAGGGACAATGTCTGAAGAATTAGCCAAATGCAATACAGCTGTCTAGCTTGTATTAAAAATGACGTCTTTTGTTTCATTTTCTACGTGAAGTCGAGCGTGTCGTAAGCACACGCATACGCGTGCGTGCGCGCGCACACACATACACACAGGCTTTTTCGAAATTTTCCTGAAACCTCTGATATCATTTTTTACAAGTTATTGGATTCATTGCGTCTTGGCTAAGAGCCGAATAAATTATTTTGATGGCTTCAGTAACATTTTTTGTAATTGAAATATAAAAAGAATGCAATCTCGAATATGTACTTTATCATGCGCTCGCGCGCGATAATAATACTCTTCACTATTATTTTTTGAGATTATATTGGTCATTCGGCGAAATTACGTAGTGTTTTATAAACATAGATGGCAGCTCTTTAACCCACAATTGCGCGGAGAAATATTAAGATTTAAAATGCTTACTAGAAGTGGCTAAAATTAAAGACACCGAATTAATTTACACATCTAATATATTGTGATACTTGCGAAGATTTTTGATACTCGCTTTATATAGCTGCATAATTGTTACTGATCACTCCTAAGTTTATTTACGATGTCGTGAATTAATCAGTTCATTAATTTTATCCCATGCTGTCGGGAATATTCGAAAAGCGATGGAGTCCTGCGTCCTGCTGAAAAATACGTGTGATTTTAAAATCGGATAAACGACTCGAGAGCTTCGATGAGAGAACCGGTGGGATCAATTAAAGGAAGAGCCGATGTGTACTCGATCGCGCACGAACACAGACGCGACTTGTTTACTTCCTCAACGCAGCCGTTCCAGCCGTCGAGATAATATTTGTGGTCACGAAGTCTCGTGCAGCGTAATGTATGCATATATCGGCGAGTCTCGACAATTTGCCGCGCCGGAATTGAAATCAAGATTGCCAGGCAGATCTTTCTGCGACTAGCAGCGAAGTGTTTATCAAATATTTTTCCGGTCTTTGGGAAAAAATCGTCACACGCCCATATGCACGCATGCATGCATGCACGCACGCAAGCGAGATGAAATCTTATCTGAGTTTGATTAAAATTGATTGCCTCTCTCCTTTACAGGAGAACTTTCGTTAATTAATAAAGTATTCGGATACATAATAATCATTAATTACGACAACTGCAATACCATTGCTCGCGATCTTAGATCCGGTTGCCGCATGTAAAGGGGGATGGGAAAAGGAGAGATGTAGACCTTAAAGTTTATCGATTTTTCCTCATTTTCATAGTTATGTGAGAATAATAATCAATTTTTTCTAAGTAATTAAAACTGCTTATTATTTACATAAACTGAAAAATTTATAAATAAATTGAAATTTTGATTAGTTTAGATTTTTTGAGAGCGTATCAATTTCGTTTTGCTCCCACGTGTCGGTAAGATAAGGAAAAATAAAAATAAATTTTTTACGTTTACAAAAAGTAATTTTCACAACTTTTTATATTATTTTTTTTTATTATAATGTTTATATAACATGATAAAATATGAATAAAATAAAATACAAGTAAAAATATTATTTATGCACAAAAAAATATGAGATTTGTGATAATGTAACTTAAAACTAAACAATAACAAGAATAAAGACAATTAATTGTAATTATATAATTTAAAATAAAATATATGCGTCTTATCTAGCTCGCACATGATATTCACATATAATATATAGTCTTATCCTATAGTTATTATATATATTTATTCAATTAAAAATAGTATTGCAATATAAGAAATTAAAAATAATATAATACGTTATTATATGCGTTCTTAGATATATTATACAACAGTTTTATATAAAGAAAGTGAAAATAATTATTTGAAAATAAATAATTCTTCATGAAGAAATATCACAAAATTATTAGATGGTAAACTTAATTTCTGCCGCTCGTTACTAGAGGATACCGGATCCAACGCTGGCGAGTTTCGACGGTGAAGTCGCATGTCTTGTGTAGTTTAGACGTTGCTGAAAGCAATTCAATCCTCACAGTTAGATTTCTTGACGCCGAAGAGATTTTCCAGTCGAATTGAAAATGAACCGCGATAAGCTGTTTTTCCGATATGTGTTTTTTCACTACTTTGACCTCAAAAAAACTGTAGCTAAAACGCATCGTTTATTATCCGAAGTATATATTAATGAAACTCCATCAAAAAGAATATGTAGAGTTTGGTCTGAACGCTTTTGAAACGGTGATTTTGACGTGAGAGACAAAAAATGTCCCGGACAGCCGAAAAAATTTGAAGATATCGAGCTGCAAGAATTGTTCGATGAGGATCCAGCTCAAACGCTTTTAGAGTTGTTGAAAGCGTTTAATATTACTTCAATGGCCGTCTCAAAACGCTTACATATCATAGGAAAAATTTATAAGGAAGGGATATGGCTGCCACATGAGTTGTCAGAAAATTTGAATCGTTTTGAATCGTTTGCCTATCGCGACTTCTTTGCTTGCCAAACAAAAAAACAGTTTTTTGTGGCGTATCGTGACTGGCGAGGGAAAATAGATTTATTTTGATAATCCCAAGCGGAGAAAATCATGGATGGACCCCGGCCAACCATCCATTTCAACGGCGAAGAGGAATATTCATGGGTACAAGACTTTACTCTGCATTTGGTGGGACCAGGACGGTGTGCTGTATTACGAGCTCTTGCGTCCAAATGAAACCGTTACAGCTGATCGCTACCAACAACAATTATGCCGATTGAGTGGCAATTTCGTGCAAAAAAGACCATCCGTAGCCAACAATCCACTATCTCTTCCGATCGATGCAACACGCACTTACAGACACACACTTCTCCAGTTACGAAGAAGTCCAAAAATTGGTGGATGAATGGGGTCGCCTCGAAAGACACCGCGTTCTATCCATCGTAGGATTGCCCTATTACCGGAGAGATAGGAAAAGTAGTAAACAATGGAGGAAATTACTTTGATTAAAGTATTTATTCATCTTTCCTTCGAAACAAATCAGTTTTGCAGACGAAAAACGGCAGGAATTAAGTTTACCATTTAACATAAGCACATTTAATGAGCACATATATAAGCATATCTAAAATATATTTTCTATTATATCATATACTGTCGTTGACAGATTGAAGTCAAACTACAATAGATTATTTATTATTATTATTATTAAGTCTCTAATAAGTTGTTACACTGATTCGTTATTTGTTATTAGCTTAGAAAAATGTATAAATTTTCATTTTACTTTCTTTTCCTCTATATGCGTACATAGATGTACACACTATTGCTTGATGCATGCGTTGTCACGGGACTCAGGGCATCAGGGACACACACTGGGGGTTGTTGACTCGGCGACACTTAGTGTGCATTCGCGCCTGGAAAAACTGTGGACTTGGGCATTCGCGACGTGTCAGCTGCGACCGATTCCGCGGTAGCACATGCCAGACCAGTTCAGTGAATTGAGCAGCTCCACTTGCCATATCCTGCCACATCCTGCAGACATTTCCCTGCCTATTACGGCCGCGACGGATCGGCCTCGGGCGAAGAACTGTTCAATGAAATTCTTCGCCTCGAAAACTCGCCTCAGACTCAGCGCATCTCGCCGTTCCGGGAAATAGACCGCGGAATTCGATTCAATCGCCATTGCGGCTCGGGAATCGCGAAAATTACCCTCGAGTAATATCGGAGATGGAGTAGCGCGCAAGAGACCTGATTCGACCGACGCGATGCGTTGCGAGAATTTCCTTTGGAATCAAAGGTGAAAAAACGAGATCTCCATTTAGCAAATGCACTCGAACATTTTGAGGTAGTTAATCCTTTCGGCACGTGCGACGTACACGAGGATAGTCTGAAAAGTTTTGAGCCTCAACATGAAGATGGCGTCACTCGTCAAAATCATTCTTGTATTACAATCGTACATGCTTTGAAAGATATATGTGAACATTTCAGCCATTTTGAACGCTCAGTTGTTGTTTGACAGTCGTTCATGTCAGTCGATGTCAGTGTTTTTGTAAAAATGCCTTACCATTCCCTAGATCGGAAATTATGCAATTTTCAGCCTTACACATATACATATAAGGTCAAAACCATTATATTATATTATATTAGGACCATTATAATCTTACCATTATATTTAATTATATTAAATTAGGACCATTATAATCTTACCATTATGACTAAAGTTATTTATGTGATTTTAGCGACCTTATGCGTGCACACAAAAAAAGTGCTAGAATCAAGTAAACGTAATTATATATTTTCCAGCATCTTCACTCAAGTAATATTTTTTATCAATTTAAGTATATTTTAAGGAACTATTCAATAATTACATCACACTATAAGAGGAAAAGGATTTATTAACTTGCGTGACGGTCGGTGTAATAACAGATGAGAGAAGGGAAGGGGGGAGGGCCATGGAACGTCATATTTAATTAAATGACTTATCTTGTAAATGTGAATGCGCATGGTTATTCATATTTGGTCTGCTTTTCTATTTCTATTCCATTTAACTCATCGTTTACTTAATATTACCGTTTATTTAATATTACAAAATATTTTTTTTAGAAGATGCAAAGATTTATTTTAATCAAAAAGATGCAATTGAAAAAAATGTATTTCTTTGATATGAAAACATTTTTTTCTCAGTGTACGGTATCTCGCGTATTTGAAACTTTCAGTTGGAATTATCTTTATTGTATTATTTTGCTTCAGCCACACAATCGAATATCATGCCGCACATAGTAACCATTTTTGGCTTGAGCAGCGAAAGGGTTAGCGATGCATTCTATGACGCATGAAATGGAGAATGTGTTTATGGAGCAAATTTCGAATTTACGGTTCGAAGCGCGGGGCGCAACTCTATACTTCAACGATGTTATTCTCACTTCTAGCTCGAATCGTTCGTTTAAATTACCGCCAACACGATGCTTATTACAGGTATCTCTAGTTTATTTAAATGGATAATATTGCGTGCAACGTATCCCATGTTTGAACACGCTGCGCGGCCCGCGATATAAAAATTCCGCTACGCTACTTAGTCCGACGTAAAAATGTATGCGGCGATTTGCAGAGCCTGGCACGAAAAGTATTTTGACATACCGACAGGATATATCGACCAGTTACGCATGATAAAACGATAAGCTCGCAAACGGCCCGGCGCGCGACCTCGAACCTTGATACCGCTCCAATCCGCAAGGAAAGTGGAATATACCGTAAAATGTATATCAGAATGAAACTATAAGCGCGTCGTAATAGACGCGCGATACTTAGACGCAGTTGTTAACTATGCGTCACGGTTCACCGCAGAAACAACAATTACGTGAAAAATAGCAATCGCGCGGCGCGAAGGTCGTTGCGGAGCAACGAAGGATCGCTATCGGAGGCGATCATATGCCGTGGAGAGGTATTTACCCGGCCTATCCCACCACGGCTTCTAATATTTTATACTTTATGGAAGCTAATGTGCCGATTAAATGCAAATTCACCGTCGACGATTACGCGCGAACAGCGAAGAGCCAGGATCGTAAACAATGTGATGTACCGTCGACTTGAGCGTCGAAATATCGCGCTCAAAGTCAGAATGAAGTAAGGATCGATCGGTCGTTTTCAGTGAGACTACAGGGACACTACATTAACGTAAATCGTTATGAGATTGTTTGCTCAGCCAATGTGATACCACGATGTGACCGACGCGGCGTCGTGGCGACAAACGGTAGCGTACGATAGGAATAATAAAGACTCCGACCGCGGTGTGACGAGGAATTAGGTGACATAATGATTTACTAAGAAGTAGCTGTCACAGAACAAGCGTGACATAACAGACACTAACAAGCCGGAACTCGTTGCTCTCCTTATAAAAGTTTGCGGTTACATCATGTGCACGCCGTGTGCGTTAGCTGCGATAACGACCGCTTTTTTTCCAGTTTGGACTTGGTTCCAGTAGAATTAAATTGTTTCCATATATATACATATATATGTGTGTGTGTGTATGTATTTACATAGGGAAATGTTGTGTACAGAAGACCCCGTCCCATTCTTTACTCTTTTAAGTTGAATCAGTGAAACAGTATTCTACCGACAATCAATGGGTATTTTACCGATAATCAATGGGTAATTTTTAATGGAAGCTTTTCGCTTAGCTCTTTTGTTTAACATTTCATTGATTTTGACCAGTGAAAGATTCGCTGCAAATCGTTGTTACGCGTCTCGTGATAGAAATATAAGTACATATTTGTATATGTGTTCAACAATATGTCATATTTGGCGTATGGTAGCAGACTCAAGAACTTGGAGGTTTCGAGTTCGGATCCCATCAGGATGGGCGTGTTTTTCAAATACGATATAAATTAAATCAATTAATTAAGAGAATATTTCATGTAAAATCATTGACGATACCTTAAAAATGGGATTAAAATGATAAAAAAGAAGTAATAAATTATAGTTTTTTTTTGCTATTTCTGCAATTCGATTTTTCCGATCGAATCAGTTGCTGCTATTAATAGACTTTTATAGCAAAATTTTACTGATTTGCAATGTTATAATTATGATCACTAGAGACTATTGACTGCTTTTCAGTGACAATACACTGATTATATTTTAGAGAGTAAACATAATGACATCGAAAACTTCCAATCAGGTACATATTCTCTGAAAAGTGTAATCAGTAAGTCCATTCTTTTTCGCTGGACTGGTTGCATTAGTTTGTACTAGTTTTCTTCTCTTCTTTCTTCCACCAAATATTAACTGTATATCTGTTTCTTTTTAAGTTCTATAAATATACACTAATTCAGCGAAAAAGAACAGATCTAGTGTATTATCGCTGATCATGAAAAGCAATCGGTAATCACTTGTCATATAATAAATTTAAAAAATATAGCATTGCAAATCAGTAAAATTTTGCCGAAAAAATCTGTTAATAATAGAACATGTTTCCATCGGCGAAATCTGATNGATTGCAGAAACAGTGAAGAAATATGTTATTTATTACTTTTTTTTTATTGTCTTAATTTTTCTTAAAATGTTGCCAATGATTTTATCCGAAACAGTCCCGTATATATAATTATGTTTAATTTATTTAATTTATATCGTATTTGAAAAACGCATTTACTCTGATGGGACTCGAGAATTCGAGATCCTTGGCTCTTGAGTTTTACTACTATACGAATTACGTTAAATACGACATATGGTGAACGGATATACGTATATGTATATATTATATATTTCTATTATAACACACATAATAGCGATTTAAAGCGAAATTTTCTTTTACCAAAATCGGTGAAGCGTAAGACAAGAGCCAAGTTGATGTATTTCTACTAAAAATGAGTAAATACCACTGATATACTGTTTTATTGATTCAATTAGTGACGATTTTGTAGATTCGATTTGAAAGAGCATTTATATCCGAATATTTTTGCATCATGACTATTAATTATTCACTGAATCGGTGAAGATGCTTTAAAGCGGTGATCATGATGCACAGATATGTGAAAATGATGCATCTGATTGGGAATTTTTGATATTACTTCCTATATACATTCTCTAAAATAGAATTAGTATATATATATATATATATATATTATCACTGAAAAGCACAGTGGAATCAGTTATAAATATAGCACTGCAATTAGAAAAATCTCGTTGAAAAGATTTAATTGATAGTAGCCGATGAAACACGACAGATTTTGCAGTGAAATTTTACTTTCACCAACCAAAATCAAACGAGGCGCAAGATTACAGTTAGAATTAAGTGGGAATATTTTCACTAAGAATCAATGAGTACTCCCTGATAACGGTGAAATATGTTTCATCGATTTAATTACAAACATTACCACTGATTCGCTCTATGAGAGCAGGGAATGCGACTGCATTAATGGGGTCTTCCGTACACACTTAACGCGCCATGTCGTGAGATGCTCAACGATCGAGAATGCGATAGCCGACAAAGTCCTATGGAGTACTGTAACTTCCCCAGGACACTAATACCAGGTACTACCCTCCGACCGAACTTCTCCACTTATCCTAGACCCAAAATCACGCTCGCTCATCGCGCACAGCTAACGTAGCATGAGAAGGCGCCGCATTGGCGTGGACCAACTTCCACCAGCCGTGATGTCCCAACGATGATTCCGACTCTGTTCTCTCTTTCTTTCTCTTCCTTCATCTTCGTTCCCGCTGTGGTTCGCCGGTCGTACGACCATCGCTAAGTGGCTACGCGACCGGTGCATTAGTTACGGCTGGCCGGTAATGACGTTTTCATTCTAATAAATGGTACACGTGGAGACGGCAGGAGCAGGAGAGAGGAATACACACGAGGGAAGAACGAGGGCATGCGTAGAGGAGGAAAAGAAAAAGAGAGAGAGAGAGAGAGAGAAAGAGAGGATAGAACGAGGAGTGGGTCGTTGTCCAGCGACGATGCACCCTTGTCCTCTCCCTCTCCCAATCCTCCTCGCTGAAGTCACGATGGTCCTTTTGCGCTAAACCGTCTCCTCCCGGGTGGAGGATTTTCTCACCGTGGAGGACGCGTCGGTTTCTTCGAGAGAGGCGCCCTTGGCCCTCTCCGGACCTCGACGGGTACCTCCGGCCCTCAACGTGTATGCGTGTGTGCGTGCGCGAGAGCGGGCACACGCTCTCCACTTCCTTTCGCCGCGTCTCTCGTTCAATTCCGAAGAGTCGAAGGAAGGCCAACAGCGGCAAGAGAAGAAGACAGGGCGTGGTCGCGATCTCCCGCGCCGCGAAGCGCGTTTATTTGGTCGAGAAATTTCTCCCGCGTTCTCTTCGCTGTCGCCGCGGACGACGACGTCGTCTCTCTCTCTCTCTCTCTCTCTTTCTCTCCCGGTCTCATATAAAATTAAAATATTTAGACGCGATCGCCGGAGACGAATCCTCTTTAACTAAGCGATTGGATCTCGGTTGTGAATCGGGCGATTTTGAGAGAGGAGCGATGTATATATTTTCATTTATTCGTCATTACTAATTAATAAAACGCTTTGGAGACAGAAAGGCGTTTTTCACTATACGAGACCCCGTGCACGAGTCGCATCCGTCTGCGCCTTCCTCGTACCATCCGCTCTCGGAGCCTTTTCCTTCGTCTGTGGCTTTCGATGAACGCCTCGAAGTACGCCCTTTCCTCGTCCTCTTTCTACGCTTTCCAATCGGCGGCTAGAGCACACACACGCGCACACGCGTGTGTCCGATCGCATCGGAAGGCGCGTCACGCGCTTCGAGTCTCGATCACCGTCGTCGTTCTTCGTCGTGGCACGGAAGAGAGGCGGGAGAACGCGGAGACGGAGCGCAATGAGGACGGCTCGCAACGGAAGAACGAAAACAGCGAGCGAGAGAGAGAGAGAGAGAGTTGGGAATGAGGAGGTGGACGGGATACCAGCGAGGAGGAGTAAAAACAGCCCTCTACTGCCCCTTATCTTGCTCTCTTTTTCCCTTCGCGTATCCCCCCCTCCTCCCCTCCTTCCGTTCCCTCGGTGGAGTCACGTCCTCGGACTTTGTGTTGAAAAAGAACGACGAGGTGGAGTGAGGACGAGATTCAGGAAATTTACGCCTGGATGATTATCGACCGATCGATTCGAGGATCGATAGGCATCCACCCGGCTAGATAACTCCGCAGCGGATGGATTTAATTACGAACGGAATATTTAATCTGCTTATCGGCTTCCAGTCGTGGATGTTCTCCGGGCAGCGCCACGCGGCAACAAAACCGCGACAAAAATATCAGGTCGCTACTTGGGAGATACTTAGAGTCGCGAGTCGGAAAATTACGTCGAACGCGACGTGACGACCGAACTAGGGCTTTTTTTTAATACTCAGAGAGAGAGAGAGAGAGAGAGAGAGAGAACGATTCACCATTTTGGTGCCATAAATGCCGAACCTGCCAGGTATAAAATGAACCGCGTGTGAACGTCTCAATTTTTGACTGCGACGCGAAATGAGATTACAGCGGCGAGGCTGGACTCACGCGCGCGCCGCGGTGAACGAAAGTCTCAAGATCAATTAACGTCCGTGGAAGTGATCGGTAAATTTTTCACGTTCATGAGATTTCTACGTCCACTTTGAAATGCCTTCCTTTTTAATTCCCACGCTGAGGAAGACTCCGCGTATAAAATTACGACAGCCTCGTATTCATCTGTCTTCATTTTTCCGTATGATTTCCGCCACTTAACGTATGATTGCATAATTAAGAAAAAGAAAGCGACACGCAGACATGTGATAATTGTATCCAGAGCGAGCAAAGTGCACATTTATTTTCATTATCGCAAACAAGCTACCAGAACACGGTATTAATCGATTTACGTGACCAGTTCCAAAAGCGACCTCGATTCCGAGTAGCGTATCGTGCACGGAATCTCTTCAAGGCCGTTCTACCGAATGAGACCCGGAATCAAACGACGTATACCTCATGAAACTTAAACGAGATCCTCGATCGAGGGATCTCGCCTTCTCCGCGCCTCTCTCTCTCTCTCTCTCTTTCTCTCTCTCTCTCTCTCTCTTTTTCTCTTTCTTCCTCCTTCTCGGCGACTCTGTCGCGTGACTTCATGTATCATCGAATAGTTAAGAAGTTTCGTTCTTCAATATTGAAATTTCAAAGTGCTTCCTCAGCTTTCCTTATTCATACCGTCATTTATAAACGGATTCCGTTCATTAAAGCGGCTTTTAAATAAAATCGTGCAGCTCATTAAGGTTCGCATGATGAATCCCGCTCGTTGAGCGGGCTGGATTTAATCCCGCAGAAAGCTCATTCGACATTTCCGCGTTGAATTGATCACTTCCAAATATCGCATGGGAGTTTCTCTTTGAATACGCCCGCGTAATTCGGCGCTTTCGGTTACATCTGGCACGCATGTAAGGGGATAATACTCACGTCACGATATAGTCGGACTGATAATAATGGCCGTAACGAAGGCTCTTTACAACCGCGCATAATTCGCGCGGAGGGAGAGAATCCCGCGGCGACGATCCAGTCTCAATATTGTAGCCGCGAATTACTGGAAATGCCTTATTTTGCGGGTGTCACACGTGGCGGCAAAAAAGGGAAGAAAAATTGAACAAGACCGTCTTCCCCTCGGGTGTACGGACAAGCCAAAGGCCTCGCATTACAGATTCCGAGCGGAGTATTTGATTACCGGCGACGATAACAAATTTCAGTAATGCGCGTTGAGAACGAGGAGATAATTAATATCATCGAGCGCGTCCCGCATATAAAATTCCCGTCGCCGTGGAGGACGTCTATGTAGCTAGAGGATGAGGTAAAGGAGGAGGGGAGAGAGGAAACGCATGCCCGATGCGACGTACGGAAGATGTAATCCAACGTGACACCAAAGCGGAAAGTAACATCTCGAGGCGCTGTAACCCGACGATGTACGACGTGATGAACGAGCTTCGCCGCGAATCATTTTACGAGTTTTAAAATATCAGGTTATGTAGTCCGTCTCTCAACTCGAGTCGAAATTTTGCTTTCATATTATTTCTAAGACCACTACCAAACTCGAAGGACCAGTGAGATGAATCGCGAGATATTACTCCATACAGAGGTTATTGTCATATCTTGAAGGTACGAATATTTACTAACTGACGTTTCTTCGTGTTGACGTCGAAAGGAAATCGCGCCGTGAGCTTTTAGAACGTCGTTAAATTCTGCGTTCTAAGCATTTTTAGAAAATAGATATTTTCGAAATTATTTAATATCCAACTATCTCGACACTCTACTTGTGTTTCATCTTTATTTTTAATCCCAATAAGCAATGTTTTAATTATGAATTTGCTCAACTGTAAATAGGATATATACGGTAAAAAAATAAATGTTAAAAATAATCTAGTAAATGTTATGACATATAAATAAAACAAATTTTCTCCTTTCTCATAATCTCTCTCGTATTATTTTTTTTTTTGATTGACGTTGAAAATTTGTATAAGATTTGGAAAAATTCAAAACAGATAAAAAGAAAGGAGTTGTATACGAGTAGACAAAGATCATATACCAATAATACGATGTACCACAATAGATATTTGGTTTCGATATAATGATAAACAGAAATGAAAATAAGGTTTTATATATTATATATAAAGAAAGAGATTCATCGCGCGCGCGATTCCAGATGGAATTTGTGATTCAAGAAGCATTAATAAAGCTAACAAATCAGCACGTGCGAGACTTAGATTCTAAATTTCGATTCAGCTATCTTTTTATTTTCAATAAACTTATCAATAAACTTGTCTGTTAAAATTGAAAATATTTTGTATAATAAATAACATTATACACTTGAAGATATATGACGCTATTCGCATTCAAACGTCCCGCATTCTGCCTCTTCACTTTTCCATCCAGCATTCTGTTTCTGGTGAATCCTTCGTTTCGGATATTCATTGACACACGTGTAGCTACGATTCGGTCGAAGAAATATGCATCCTTCGTCAACTCAAAACGTTATAACTCGATTATGGAATAGTACGTGAAATAATAAGAAATCAAAACAAAGAGAACTAAGACAATCTCAAAAAAAAAGGATAAAATTACGAACTGTCTTCGCTATCCGAACAATAATACGTATAACAATAGTACGTATATCCGGCGCTTGAGAGATGACAATAGTTAATTCTTTCAAAATATTCCGGACCTTCCAGGCGATTTAAACATTTTCAAGACTGTTACACTCACGACACTTATTAGAAAAGTATCCCGAATCAAATTTGAAAATCTACCGCAAATCTCACCAATGCTGATGTTTACTTTTGAATCTCTAAATCATATCGAAATTTCTAACGCCAATAAAACATAATAAAACAAACAACAAATTACAAAAAGTTTGTTGTTTTATTTATCCATTGATCCTATTGTTCGTCCAAATTAATTATTTAATATTTTCTTATCGCACATGCTCTATTTGTACTTGAGCAAGTTACGTGATACGTTTTTTTTGTTGAAATTAAGTGTCGTATCTTGAAATTTATCGGTCCTCTTCATGTTCGATAAAATTTGCGGGGTTAATGTAGGACCGAAGTTTCGGCAGTCGCGCGCTTTCTCCGAGCCGCTCGAATGCCGCGAGCCAATCGTAAAAGAATGACAGTTGTTTCAGCGACGAGGCGAACGGTACTCGTTAAGAAACTGTGGAATGAAATACAATACGTAGCGCAATCTTGTATTCGAGCGAATCGGAACTTGATGAAATAATCGTCACTTCCGGAGTTCACGCGTTTTCGCGATTCGCCGTAAAATTTACCGTAAAATAATTCGCCGCCGAAAATTCGAAATGCGCAGTTTCACCGAGGAGCGGCTATGCTGGGAAAGGATTAAAACGAGGAAGGCGGAGAGGAGGCGCGCAAATGGAAGGCCGCGAAAACGATGTCAGCGCGACGAAACGCGATGCAGACAAACGGGGGCGGGGGCCGAGAAAGAGTTTAAGCTGGTTCGGTTTTCTCCTTGGCCTTTGCGATCGCGATCGTTTCCATCGGAGCGCGCGCGCCCGGGAGAGCAGTCGGTAGCCAAGAGGCAAGGAGCAAAAAAACTCAAAGCCGACGCCAATCATGCCGGCGAGCGGATTTTTATATCGGGCACGTACTGCCGCCGCTGCTGCGTATGTGCGTACATACATGTGCGCACGGTGACTCGCGAGATGCTACTGTAATGCAAAAAACAGAGACTAATACGCGGAGACTCGTGTAGATCAGTATCCAAGGATCTATTCTCCGATGGAATATGCACTTTTTACGTCGCCGTTAGCGAGCTCTCGCCAGTGTGGAGCTCACCAGGAGAGCAGAAATCGAAGCGCAATTTTACGAAAAAGGGGAATACGAGGAGAATCCGGGAATCTTATGCGCGGAAACATTTCTCGATCGAGTAGTTGGTAAGATAATTTGCCGGCGATGCGAGAAACCGGGAGAAATACTCGAGGACCGGGGAAAAGCATCTCTCGTGCGATAATTCGCTGTGTGATAGCGGTGGTAATTCTCTGGATTGACTTGGATTAACGCGAGTACGGAGAAAGTCCTGAATTTTCACGCGGCTAAAGTAGCCTCGCGCAGTCGTCGAATGATCGGTTGAATGATTGTCCGACGAGATGCGATCGACGCGCGTTGAAATCGCGCCGAGTGAAGAAAGCACGTTTCAACGACGGATTCCTCCTTCCTCAAGACAAGGGAGCGCGAAGGCATACTTTGTCCAGGAGTATTGCACGTATCGCATCGGATTTCACGTGGGGTCTGTGGTTCCTTGGAAATGGATACTCGGTTATGGGTTACGATCGCGGCAGTTTGCAGCCACGGCTGCGTATACCGCGGGTATACATAAGACGAGTACATGATACGTGCGAAACCTCTCGATTCATCGATTGGCACTTGAAAAGTACCAACGGTGGTATCGTCGGCATCAGGTGAAATCTGAAAGGCTCGCGAGAGACAAAAGTTACAATCAGAAGTCACGCAGAAGAAAAACATGCTAGATTCTAGTAAATAACTGCTCCAATATTCCTTGGCAAATTTTTCCTTGGATCAAGTCATATTTGATTAATATTACATTTTTATTTACTTATAAGTAAAGTATTTTCTAAGTAAATTATTCAAATAAAATATTATACTTGTAACCAGATATTACTTGATTCAAGTAAAAATTTGTTAAGGAGTAATTGTTAGAGTAATTATTTGCTTGAATCTAGCGCTTTTTTTCTGTGTACATTCGAATGAATAAATGAAAATGCGGATTTCGTTGAGTTCAGTCCACCGACGTATAATAATTAGACTGCGCATTCAGCCGAAGAGTCGTCAAATATTAGAAAGAAATAATTGCTGTACGAGTACCATTCTGTCTCCGTCTGATAATGTATAGAATGGGGATTTCAGTCCCACTATGAAAGGATTCTTTCCCGAGTCCCACTATTCGTCTTTAGAAAAAAGACGGAATGGTACCCATACAGCAACTATCTCTTTATACTTTCTGACATGTTCAAACAAAGGGAGATGTTGAGGCCACGCGGTCTAGTTATTATACGTCTATAGTTCGGTCTCTAAGATCCGTATTAATATTATATTTTACTTGAAGCTTGCTTCACACACAAATGAGATACTCGGATTTAAATTTAGAATTCGATTGTTGAAACTGAGAGTTTTCGAATTGAATCGTCTGATATACGTGACATATCTATAATCGTGATTCAACCGAAAAGTTGACATCTAATTCTAAATTCAAATGTATCTCGATTGAAATAAGTTTCAAGTAACGATTATTGATAAGGATCTAATATGCGCGTGTAATATCGTATATTTTCGAAACAACGTTAATATTGATGTATGGTAATATTAAATAATATTAATGCACTATAATGCAATATAAATATCAATAATATCAATACTAATAATAATGTATCAATCGCTAATAATAATGTCGATTGATAATAATAGTAACAAATGCTAATGATAATATTAAATTATACGAGAGAAATATAAACAATATACCCAGACAGCACAAATGTCCACACAATCTTGAGGTCGTGTTTAAGATGTCGTTATATAAAATCTCTTTAAGATGTTTTTAAGACGACTAAAAGACGTCTTATGTCCCGATTTTGGACATTGTGCTGTCCGAGTACGTTCAAATCGTGAAGAAACATCCGTCGCTTCATAAAAACGGCGAGAAATTAGTATTCGAGCCACGTGGAAACATTTCAGCGCGCGCGGATGCATTATTCTGGCAGCCACATGCGTATCAACGAACGCAGTCAGTCGTCGGTCAATCCGCGCCGAAGGCGGAATTGATATCCCCGAGTCTGAATTACGGATTGTTCCTATATGCTTTCTACACAGTGTTTACGCCTACGATTAAGTAGTGCGTTGAGGTAAGGGAGGACCCGGTACCGAGCTGCAGCTGTCCCGATCGCGTAGGACTGACAACGAGTCCGTAAACCGGCGATTTATTTAACGACGGGAGACCCACGCTTAACTGATGTTAGCGATAATTCCACTAATTCCGTTCAACTAGTAATTTCTATTTATGTATGGTGAATGTGTGCGATCCCGATATGAAATTTTATGCATTCGTTTATTTCAATTTCATTTATTTATCATAAATAATTGAATAAATAGTCTTCTTTTATAGATATTATAAAAATAGATATTTATGCGCACGATCAATGAAAAGTTTGTAATTTTGTCAAACGTTAAGATTTTGTCAGATTCTGTATTATTCGTTAGCGCTATATTACTGATAGTTATCGATAATAAAACTCACAAATTCCTGCAGTAGTTTCGAGTTAGTTTCACATGGTATTCTCCAGTGATAATTTCCCACTGGAAACGCTCGCGATGTTATGATGCGTAATTCCTATATTATCGAAGGTGTGTAAGTCAACTCCCATAATACTACCTGAGTTTAAGGTAGCTCCATCTATAAGGAAGATATAACGGTACGCTTCACCGAAATTACTGCAAGCTGGTACAAGCGAGATCTGTATTTCTGACAATCAGTAATCGTTCGTGAGTTTTCCTTCAGAAAAAAGAAAATGCAACAAATTTCCGTCAGAAAACGACCGACCGGTTCGAATATTTTTTCACTTTGATATTTATCTACCAAGATAATCATGAAATTTTTTAATATACAAATTAAATCAAGTGATCTTTTATCTCTGTAATAATAAAACATATCGGCTCAATAAATAAGGAGATTAAATTAAAAACAACCTGTGATGATTTTCCTCTTCGATTTTTTCCCGATTATTTCTCCCAACTAGTCCCATATTTCATTCTGAAAAGAACATTCGCTTCGAGTGCTTCATCGATGAACTCGTATATCGGTAGCTTTTGCGGAATTACGGTATACTTACCTGTATACCGCGCGAGTTGTCACATATATCGCATGAGTTCTCCGATCGCCTCAGAAAATGAAGAAAAATATAACGAAAAGTCAGATAAGAAATACAAAGTTAGGGAGAGATGCATGCACGATTGCAGCTACGCTGATGATTTTCTCAATCCCTTCTCCGAGTACTCTACCTAACCAGTTCAGTATCTCACTCTGAGAAAGAACATTCATTTCGAGTGCTTTATCGATGGACTCGATATATGGATAATTTTTACAAAATTACGATACACTTACCTGCATATACCGCGCGAGTTGTCACGTATATCGCATGAGTTCACCGGTAGCCTCAGGAAAGGTAAAAAGAAAAAAATAACAGAAAATCAGGTGAGAAACGCAAGTCAGGTCAGAAAAGTCGAGTTAGAAACGCAAAGGTCGGGAGAGATACATGCACGATCGCAGCTGTGCTGATGATGTGGCTTTCTGGCATGCCCTTACCTCACCGCCCTACACAGATATCAAGGGAAATTTCTTCGTGAAGAAAGAAGCAGGGGATCGAAGGTTGAGAAAATTGTGCGTTTATTAGTGAAGACGACGTTCGAGCAATCTCACCGCTTAATTTCATCGACGATGCCGACGCGAGGCCTCCGGAAGCCGCGTTGAGGTCCTAAATGAACGGCCTTCACAACAACCCTGTTGGAGACAAGAGAAGAGAGAGCGAACGGTACGATCGTCTTCAACAAAGACGCTGCCGGAAAATCCATACGTCACATATGTCTTTCAATACCTGCTTATGAATGTGGAAGCGGTAATAAGTAAAAACCGATGCAAAAATAAATTGAGACAATAAAGATATAACGGCAATCATGAACGATGCAACATTTTGGTTAACATTTTGGATTACAGCATAAAACACTTCAGATCGCAATATAAAACGATATAAATTGCCCGTTGTGAGTCTTGAGAGAATATTCGGAGCTATTGCGCGCATTGTTACATCGCTCTATCGACCCCTGTCTCGATCTAAACGCAACTCTCGCGCAATTGTCATTGCTCGCGATTTCCGTTATAAATCTCGCGTTCATCTTCCGCTTCGGTCGTCACGCGAGGCGTTATCGTCGATGTCGGATTTACGATCGACCTTGAGATCTTCGCTGGTTACTGTCGTCTTACGCTTCCCTTTTATATTCCGTTTTTATTTATTTTTTTTTTCAGTCGCGGTGGACAGGCTTGTCCTCGCGTCGAACAAAGGATCGAAGAGTTAAAAAGAATCGCGTCACTCTCTCGCATTCTCTCTTCCATTATTCTCGCACGCTCGCATTCTGAACCTATGTGGAACATAGCACATGTGTCTGTATATTTATATATATATATTTTTTCCTCTCCATATATATATATATATATATATATTTATTTATTTATATTTATATTTATATTTATATTTGTAATCATTAAATTTCCTCTCGTTCATTATATCTATCTATATATTATCTACAAGGGCAGTAGCCAAATGCTTAATTCTTCGCGAATGTTATCGTTTGTCCTGTCCGCTCTCGACGATGCCGACGATTTCGATCTGACTAGAGAGACGCGAGCACATGCCGCTCTCACCCTCCCGATCTCTCGATGATCTCTCGGGCGGGCCGTCTATCGCTTTTCGCATGTGTCACTTGTACGCTTAAAACGTCTACCTGACGCGCGATGCGTAGTACCGATATTTGTGTGTCGCGAGTGGAAATCGCGCCGCGATGCGCTCGAACTTCCCCGCTTCTCTGTTCTTTTGGTCGTTTCGCGATGAGCGGCGGGTATCATGTCTCCGTTGTGCCGTCGATGCGTCGAGATGCCAACGAGTCCCCGAGTATCGAGTCCGTGAAAAGAAGAGGAGAAAGGGGGGCGTGAAAAAATGCAACAACACACGCAGGTGGATAACGTTGAGTCGAGCTGCTTGAACTTACGATATGCTGTCGCGGCCGAGCGTCGCTCTCCTCCGGCCGCGAGATCGGTTCTCCACAATGTCGAGAAAGGTATTAGTGATAATGGAAAGTTCACGTTCGACACTCGCACTCGTTGCATTGATTGACTCGTGTGTCCCGGCGCAATCGGTGCGGACGCGGCGCGAGCGCCGCAGGGAAAATATCTCTCGGACGTTGCTCGATTAGTTTATTCAGCTTAGTATTTTCGGCTTTTACTTATATTTGACATTAGTCGCGCGACATTTCTGCCGGACGCCTCCTCTCTGATAAGCATCTCTTCGTTATTGTAAGATAATACCTGAGGGGAAATCTCTTGAGCGAGTTCACGCCACGTTCGCACCGCCGTCGTCATCGTGAGAGTCGCGGGAAGGCGAAATGTCAGACGTGAATCCAGCCGTAGAGAGCGTTTGCGCGGGATCTCTTCGGAGGGAGGACGATCCCGCGGAGGGATGAAGCGAGAGATGTCCGTGTGAGGAGCGATCGGTCGAAGCGCATCGCGGCCGAGAAGAAATCTGTCGTCGTCGGGCAGGCGTCGCGGCGCGAGAATGAATTGTCTTCGATGACGGTGACGGTGCGCGACGCCGATCGAGTCCTCGTGATTTTTCTTCAGCCTCCTTTTGCATCCTTTCTCTTTCGTATCCCGATCTTATCTCATACCCGCTTATCGAATAGCGTTACTAAGGGTTTCCGCGCCGCGACTCCCGGCCGCTTTTTTCGTCGATCTCGTTATCCCTTTCTCTTCGCGTTTCTCTCTCTCTCTCTTTCCTTTTCCCTTTTTCATCCGTAACAACGATGACAGTCCGATTTCGGCGCGACAGCCTCGATTTGACGCGAGTTCGGGAGCACCTGAATGTTTGCTTGGTTTTTTATCTCGTGGTTAGGCCTTTTGCTTCGCATGATCACGCGTTTTCCGATCGCGTATCCGCGTGACTAGATTCTACACGCGCTTGGATCAGACTGTGGGTACGTGTGTGCGTGTCTCCGGTATATATGCGTTTTTATGCGAGTCACCTCTGTGTATGTGTGTGTGTGTGTGCGTTCGTATCTGGTGTGTTCGTCGAATGTTGTTATCTTTGGCGATCGTCAGATCAGTTGCTCCTACGCACGTTCGATCTTTGGTGTGGTTCTCGCTGGCAGTAGCTCGCGATATCCGCCATGGGGATGACGCGCCGGGAACTAAACCGAAGATCCCCCCCGTCCATCGAGCTTTTCGTTTAAAGTGCTACGGAAGCGAACGCCGAGTCGATATTCTCGGCGAAGACGCTCGGCGTTCCGACGCTACTTCCCTCCCTCTCTCTCTTTCTTTCTCACCATCTCTGCGTCTCCTTTCCTCCCCCTTAACGTTTCTCTTATTCATCGGAATAAGTACACGCGGCTTTCTCGCGGCCTCGTCCTTCCAGAAGAGGAAGATTCGCGGGGACTACTTGCAATTATAGAAAAGTGCGCGCGCGATAAAAAATGCGTCACGTCACGTCACGTTACGTCACGTCACGTTACGATACGTTACCCTGAAGTTACAGCGGGCTGTAATGACGACGACGACTCGATTATCTCCCGAGCGTGAACCGTCGCGGTAACGAGAGAGAGAGCGATCTTGAGCAGATTAAACCTATCTTCGAGGACACGCGACACTCTCGGCGAGCCCCAGGGCTGCGCGCGCGCGCGTTAATCTTAAGATCACAGGAGACACGATCAACAGGATGCCAGCGGCTGCATCCTGCGAGAGGAATAAGTATCTGCTTCGGCGAAGCGCCGAGTCGCGAGCCACCCGACGGCTCGCGACGGCTACCGCGAGGAACCCGTTGCGTCCGATTCTTCGCGCAAAGAAAGCGTGCACTCGCGGGGCTTACCGGGCGGAGGAGAGACGACTAGATTATACGACGATTATCATCAACGCACCGACTGAAAGTCGAGTAGCCGCGCGCGGTCGTGCACCACGTAACAAGCGTTTCTCGTTTCGCCAGACTCGAGCCGTACGTAGTCTACCTTTTTCCCCAGTGCAGCGGGCGCAATTCGAATCACAACTTTAGGCGTTTACATATCCGCGAACTCGATCGATCGAGAGTTCTCCGCGTCGGACTCCTTTTCATTCTCCGCGGATGCTGAGAGGCCGAGGGAGGATCGCTTCGACAATTTTCGATCGTGTGAGCTCGCCGACGTGAAGCTGTTCTCTATGTTTGCGCGTGTGTGAATGTGTTCGTTTGTTTGTACGTATGTGTGATTCGAATCGTACTCGCTCTTAAACTAAGAAGAGCGAAAAGAGAGGAAGAAAGCTCGTAAGCGCTTTGAGTCGATCCTACGCAAGCTTCTGAGCTACCACGACGACGACGAAAAGTAAGATCGCGAGGCTCGAAGATCGATGGACCGAGGGTGTTCCGCGGATGGCTCGCCATCCCCGAACGATCTCGCGTGACCTTCTTCTCTTCCTCCCTCCCCTCCACCTTCTCTCTCTCTCTCTCTCTCGGCTGCGATCCACTGTCGCGTGCACGCGCTTGCACCGAACTCCTGGAAGTGGAACGCGAGCGATCAACGCGACCGACCGACCGGCCGCGATCTCGTCGTACGTTCAGTCATCATCATAATCATCTTCTTCATCACCACCATTATCATCATCATCATCATCGGTGTCGTAATGGCTCGCGTGTCGCGAGCGCGATTACGTGGCCCCGTTGCGCCTTCGCGTGGAAGAGCGAATCACTGAACAAGCCCCCAAGGCTTTTGGCGAGCAGATCGGCCGACCACCAGGAGGTTCTCTCCTCGTCCACCCGAGGGAGATGACTCACGGGTCCCGCGGGATTGGCGGTTTTCCCCGGATCGTCGCCGCGTGACCTCGTCGGCCGTGCTCGGGCGATTCCTCGCCTCGACCGAGGAGGAAGGCTTTTACCGGACGAATTTCCGCCGAGCGATTTGGCCGATCGACGCGTGGGTGAAAGGTGCTTGATAATTGATCTTGGTCCGCGCTCACGACGTCCCTGGACCGTCGATCATATGATTACGTCGCCCCGCGTTTGCCCTTCGACTTGCCGCTGTGCTCCTGCACGGTGCTTGGGCTCGGCGAGCTGCTGTTCAATCTGGCGACCCTCCGGTAAATCTCGCTGTTGACGAAGCGTGGATACGAGTCCCGGTGCATGAGGGTGTAGATCTGCAGCTGCGCCTCGTCGAAGGTGTGCGGCGTCGGCTCCACCATGTTGCGGTTGACGATCTCTCGCACCTGCGAGTCCAGACTCACCTGCAAAGCGAGACAGTGACGGAACAGGTTAAATTCAATCTGCCGGCGTGGTCTCGCGCGAGGGCACCCGCTGAGCTTTGCTAATCGCCGTCACCGCCCATTGGATCTACGTTTCTCTACGCCTCAAATTTGCTTGTATAATGCAAAAAATAGAATAATCATTAATTTTGCAATAATCTTGCAGATTTCGCGCGATAATTTAGGAATATGTATAGAAATTATCACAAAGCTGCAGAGTCCTGTTTCATGTTAGCTTAAGGCTCGGATACAATAAAAGGAACAAGGAAAAGGAATTAAATATAGAAAATTAGGAAATATAATAAAAAAGGAATATAAAATATTAGGAATAAGCTATAGTTTAAAGCACAATAAATGAGAACCAGGGAAAGGATTATTAAGAACCAAAGCGCGCATAGAGATTTTGCTGGGACAGCAAATTGTTAATATAACAGCAAGAAGATTTGTTAAAAATACTAATTTTTGATTACGCCAATTAAATTGTATCGCTGTCGCAACAATGTTTCGTTAAAACAGTAAAATTATTTTTTTTCGTGTAATAAATCTTTTTCACTATAAATACTATCTGTTATTATATTAATAAACAACTTGCTTCTTTTTTGTAAATTTTTTTCTCCGTGTGATTCGCGAACAAGAATTCAGTCGAAATAATTTTAAAAAGATATTCAACAAATGACACATGAACTGCAAACAAATATCTGTAACACGGCGTGTGTAAGCATCTTAAAGTAAAAATTAACAGTAACACACGACAAAGATAGTCCATAGGCAGGAAATGTTTTCAATGCTGGAAAGACGAAAATTCTCATTCTCATCACTATGCAGAGAGCTTAATCAAGACTACAATTCTCTTCCCGCAAGTGCTCTTCGCGCTTATTGTTTTTTAAAATATATTGTGTTATAAATACTGTATTTTTCTTGTTATATGAATATCTTTTTAAAATTCTTTTCACTAAATTCTCGCTCTAATCTCATTAATTGCTCATATAATTTCGTACGATTTACATAAATTTGTAAGTTGCTCTGTTGAAAAGGGTCTAAATAGAACCGAAACATTTGGGCATTTAACATAATTTAACGTAATATTAAATGTTTATGTGACTCTATTCACTGCGTAATGGCACTAAACGAACCGTGCTTAGTTCTTATTATTCCTTTCCCTTGACTTTCGATTATAGATCAAAGAATCTTTTAAATTATACCTTTTACAATAAAAGGAATAGGGAACAAGATATAAAAACATTTTAAAACGAAATCACCACTTTTACTATTTTCTAACGGACCTCTACTATCATTATTAATACTTTTATAATTTTCTCGGTAATTTATATTATTAATAATACTGACTGATTCAAACTGATTTCCATTAGTATATTAATGATCATTAGATATTTTTAAGATTAACTTTCAGTCAATTATTAAGCCTTATAAACATACAAGTTATAAAAGATAGAATTTCGACGGTAATCTTCCTAATTCTTAATTCCTTATTCCTTTATTGTGGATTAAAGCCTGTTTGTCCATATATCGTAATTTAATTCCTTGTCCCTAATTCCCTATAGTTAATTTCTTATTCCTTTCCTTATTCTCAGAATCACGGATACAGTTAAGCACACAAATACAGTTTAATAGAGTTGCTAATCTATAAAATTTTGCGTCAATTTCGAATTGCGATGTTTCTTCGGGAAATATGTTCGCTCGCACGTCGCAAGCGATTTGAGATAAGAAGCTTTCTGAGAATTATGGGTCGTAATATATGCACGGCGGCTGGTTTTTGCATGATCTTTTACGTTATCTCATTGAACAATCTCCATGATTATACCATGATGGTACAACGTACAAACGTAAGCGTACAATTTGTCGTAATGTTCGAACGGCAAAAGACGGGTTCGTGCATTCGCCCCGTTTGGGCGCCTGAATAGGTCGTTAATGGGGTCACTGGGTCATCAGGTCAGTAGGTTAATGTGAAAGAAATCAGTCACGCGCATTCGCAGTTTTTCTAGAACGGAGCTCTCTACTGTAAAACAAAATAAAAACGGTAGAGCAAAAAATATTCACGCTGTGTCCTGTTGCTCGTCGCTTCGAACTGCATTGAATTTTTCCCAGCTCCCTTTCTAATTCTTACGCGCTCGTGTCCTCGGGTTTTCACACCCGATAAAATGGCGCAATTAGATAATGCACCCTATAACGTTATCGATTCTGTCGTCAAAGCCGGCGGCTCCAAAGGGTAGAAATCGTTTTATGAAATATAAGTGCTTACGAGAAATGCATCGTGCCGACTAGTCAAAGTAGCAGATACCGATCGCATGCCACTGCGTATGTCATTACATTAATTGAACAGACACGGTTATGTCCGTGTTGCAAATGACTCGGATATTTCTAGGTTGATTTCGTCCTCAGATTATCTCTTGGACGAATCTACTGTAATAATTTGACACAATTTTCTTGTGGCAATAAGCATAATTTCTTTTACATCAATACCTTAAAACGTATGAATGTATGTAACGTACGTAAATGTATGGAACCCATATGACTAAAATATGTAAGTGATAATTTGCACCAGTAAATAACCGTTTGTTTAAAATTCCTGGCGATAATCTATTTATCTATATCTTTATCTTTTTATCTATAGGGAGAAAAATAAAATGTTAGGATCGTATTATTTTATCATTTCTCCAAGAAAGCTCCTATTAAAAAATTATAATAATTTTCGATCTAATGTATATCTTCTTCTGGTTGTGATCCAAAAAAATAGCAATATGTATGTAAGATTATTATCATTGACACTTTAATAATACTGTAGTAACTAGAAAAATGACTCTCCCGACTTTAATTCTTTCAGTTACGCGATTATATTGAATTAACGCAAAAATTCATTTCGTTTTTTAGTAAAATGCACACATAACATTTATTTATTTTAAAATAGACAATCAATCAATTAAATATGCGCTGTTTTATTGTTGACAAAAGCAGTTTAACGACCTGTCATCTCTACGATAACTGCATGATCTTGGGCTAGTCAAAATTCTGAAATTTCTGAACCAAGGTTCGATTAAAAAATGAAGGGAATTTTTACATGAACCCAATAGTTAAAAATACCAAACATTTTTTCCTCAATATGCGGAGACGAGCGTAGATTCACTGATAGGTCAATGATGAAAGCGGCCACTCATCGACTCCCGGCGAGAGCGCGCCCCGAACGAATCGCGATGACGGTTATTATGAGCGAGATACGACGAGAGCAGACGGGGTTACTCACTTCCTTGGGCGAAAGAATGGATATGTAATCCTCGTAAATTAAACGCGCCTTCTCCTCGATCGTCTCCGGATTGCTCTCCCGCTTGAGTTGCTCGCAGGCTAGCCAGAAGGCGATGTTCTCCTCGCTGTACTCGCTTACGAGGAACTCCCTGAAGAGATTGCGACCGGCGGCACTCCTCATCAGCTTGTCGAAGGACGAGCCCCAGGCTCGGATTTCTTCCAAGTTGCAGCACTCTATGCCGTCGAGACCGTCGTGTCCGTCGAGACCGTTACCCGCACCTGCACCCGCAAGGTCGACGCCGATGCCGCTGCCTTGCTCGCCGTCGACGCCGGCGTTGCCCTTTTTCTTGCCCTGCTCACCCGCTCCGGTGCCCGTCGAGTTACCGCCGACTGCCGCCAAACTGATAGACGACGGACAACGGATGTTAGAATCGTCGTGTGATCGTTCTCGTTATCGTCAATGATAACGCGCAAGGTCATGTTCGAATCGGGTTAGACAGGTGAGATCGCGTTCAAATCGAATTAGACGGGACGGATCAACGCGACGATCTTCCGACAGCAGAATTAAGTTGTGTTAACCCTCACAAGGGAAAATAGAGTACACGGAGAAAAATTTTTTGCTGGTATAGCAAATTGTTTGTTAGTATAGTGATAGCAAAGAGATTGTTAGGAATATTAATTGCTAATTATGCCGATTAAATTTTATTGCCGCCGCAACGACGTTTTGCTATAACAGCAAAATTATTTTTTTCCTGTAACAAATTCTTTTACTATCACTGTAGTAATGAACAATTTGCCGTGTCGACAAAAAATTGTTCTCCGTGTAGCAGGACGGGAAAAGTGAAGTCACGAGAAAGAGTTGATTCCGATATACAAGGGAAAAAAAGCGAAACCATTGCTACTGCGTACTCGTTGCAACATAAATAAAATTTAGTTGCCATAACCAAATTAACGAATTATTCGTAATTAGGATAGAAACAGTTTTGTTACTAAGATAAAAAATATTCTGCTAAGTAAATTTGATTTAAGGCACGTTAGTTTATTTAAGGCGAGATAGTGTTTTTCCACATTTTTTAAATTTATTTTCACAGCAAAATAATTTGTAGTTTTCAGCAAAATAACCCAGCGAATGGCAATTAGTATTCTTAATAAATCATTTTGCTGTCCATAGTAAATGACAGATTTTATTGCGACAGCATAAAACTTGCTGTGCCAGCAAATTATTTTTCTTTGTGCGTATGGATATCCATTCCATTTGATTAAAACAAGAAAAAGGCACAATAATTGTACGGAATAATAAATAAAAATATATTTTTCAAAAATATAATAATATAATAAATAAACATCTTGTTGATGTCATAAATAACCCTTATCTTTCCTTGCGAAAGTGAAAGCTGGAAGTTATTTGATGAGATTATATAATTTATTTGATACTCTTAATTTCGTAAAAGTTATCACCTTGTTTGAATTAAAAGTTGAAGAATTCTATCAAGGGGTCATTCCAGCGTGACAACCGAAAAAATTACTATATTTTACGAATTTTTTTTCATAGAAAGAACTAAACTATGGAAATGAAATTTTTACACTACTATATTTTTCTATATAAAAACTCTTGAAATTGTTTTCTATTTTATAAATGTTTTTAATAGAATAATTAGCTGACGAAGTTGGATCCTTCGTAAATGCATGCTTGGCTGGCATAAGAGATTTGACCAAAATTATCCATCTGAAACAAACAATTCAAAGAGATACTTGATCAGTAGTGTCAGAGTATAGCTATGTCTCGTACCAGAATTAAGTCGATAGATAGCAAATTAATAAAATAGCGCACGTCCAAAATTTAAGTATCGAAATCACCAATTTTTTTAATGATTTTACCGCATAAAAAATATGAAATTTTCAGCCAAAACATATGATTGAGGTACGGGAGATAGCCTAGGCATTCATGTATAGAATGACCTCTCAAAATTTCAGACTGATTGATTAAATAGTTTCTGAAACTTTACTTACGCCAACTAAAAAGTCTATTTTGAGAAAAATACGTTTAAAGTTATGTTTTGTAAATTTTTGTAAATATATTTACCTACGGCTAATCGGCGATGCCACTTTTCATATGCCTCAATTTTCTTCATAGAAGCTGTTCTGAAGTATTTTTTAATTCCGTCAAGTCATCGAGGTTTTTTTGAAGGTATTGTGCTTCAATCATTAATGGTGACGATACGCGCGTCATCGTGCTTCTCGGCAAACTCAAAGGCTTATGGCCTGATTATGGTAACTCTCATAACCTCCATTATTTTAAGGATAGAGAAAATTCATCATTGAAAGTGCAAACTGCTCAATGTGTGGCGATTTCCAAGATTTTTCTCCCGCAAAATGAAACCAACGGCCAGACGCACGAATTGAAACTTTCGTTATTGTTCTGCGTCTCGTTGCTCAGGCATCTTTCAAGCAAATCTTCCAACTTTAGCTCCTCATAAATAAGTTTTAGGATCATTGAAGCCTATTCACTTAATACAGATGAATGATGAGAATCTGTAAGCTTTTTTGCAGCTTCATGCTTGCGCTATTTACATAAAGAGTCCGTTCCTGGTGAACAATATGAGTGTTGCGGATTTTCGTCGGCAAAAATTTTACTATGATACGTCACCCACACGACTTTCTTATATCTGCGGCAGATTCCAAGTGTCGACATATTGCTAATAATATGTTGAAAGTTTCTCCATTAATTAGTTAATTAATTCTTGTTTTTTCACTGCCACACAATTTTTTTATTTTTTAGGCTGTTGATTTTCAGTCTGTTTCTTTGCTTTTTTTAATTGAGTCAGCTGCCTTTTGCTGCTTTCACTCTTCTATACATGCGCTTTTTCGTGTGAAACGCATTCTTTTTTTACGAAGAAATTTTCACCATAGAATTTTTCATTAAATAGAGCTATGAAAGTTTTTGTATCACCATCTCCGATGTAAAAAGCATATTTGACATCGTGTTTTTTTCTCAGATCTTTAGAACATTTCGAGCATTCTATCTACTTCCATTTTGCACCGCTGGAACGTTTTGCGTCACACTTTTCTTTATGATCGTTATACTAAGCTTCGTATTCAACTGTGTTTTTTTGTTTGCCTATTTTTCACAAGTTTTGCATATAACTGCATTTAACGATATATTCAAAATTTTATTAAAGTATTTTCTAATCGACTAAACAATGCCTAAAAGTGAAGAAAATCCACGTTTGGAACACAATCCATCACCCGACACTGTAAGTTCCGTTTTTGGTTTCCCTGCTTCTGCATTCATTTTTTTTTCTTCGTTAACAGTTTTTTTAAAACTACATTGATAACACTTTCGACAGCGAACTTGATATTTTCTATTAATTCATAATATAAATTATTGTTGAGTCCGTGACTCAAATCCATCAGTCCGCAAACATTTTGAATGCCATTTATTTCGACGCCGAGTATTCGTATAACAAGAGTAAATCGACGGTTAATTTTAAAAACATTATTAATCAGAATTTACTTATATTTCGTTGCACGAACACCTTGCACACAACTTGAAACCTAAACTTTGCTATCCATATTTCGAAAATTCTACATCACTATTACATTTTTGCACTTGACTAGTTTTGGTAAGTTTTTGAAAAGAAAGAAAAACCAAACTAAATTGTAAAAAGCAATAGTGCATATTTGGACCAATGTGCACGTGAAAACTGGAGTCGCGATTTTGCTGCAGTTTTGCTGTCAATGTACTGGCAAAGTTTGTGTTTTTCTCCGATTCCCACGAGGTTTCAAAGCAAGATAGTTTGGACACTTAGAACTTCATTTCCTTCCCTTTTTACCCATATTTCGGATATTGTCTCTATTAAATTCGAAAGTATATTGGTTTCTCGGCACTGCTTCCCTTACCACACGCTGGACCGCTCTGCCTCCTATACTAAAGTTGGCAGTAAGAGCTGAAATATTCCAAATTGCGCTCTGAAATTTTTATAGCATATTTTTATATTAATTTTTATAGTATATTCTTAAATACATATATTTTCCATTAATATGATTTCTGAAAAATCGATTTTTTCAAAGTTTCACACTGGAATGACCCCTTAAAAATGACAACTATTGCATTCGTTCTGTAATTTCGCCTAGAACAACACGAGCTCTACGCCTCCCGGATTAGAATTCGAATGATCGAGCGATACATTAACCCGACGAGCCTCATCAAATGACGCGTTCGGCGCTGATGATCGAATTGAAATTAGTCACGTATCATCGTGTCAGTATGGATGCCAAGATTCACGAATCGCGGTCTGGCTTCGCGTTAATTAGCACGATCGCGCAACGACGTTACCCGGTGATTTTCGTTTCAACGAATATCCAGTATGGTGGTGGGAGCGCGAGCCCGAAAGCGACGATAGCAGCCGAGGGTGTGTATGTGTGTATGGGTATGAATATTAAACTCAGTAGCCTCGGGAAATGAGGAGATAAAATGAGAGCCGGAGCGGGGAAATACGATTCCCGTGGACGAGCGCAAATAGTGGGAAATGCTAATGGGTAAACGATCGTTAGAACAGCTAATTTAAGTATTCGAGGCCGCAGGCAACGTGCGCGAGACACAAAGAGATGTAAAAAGGCGGCATCGAGCCGAATCGAGGGACAATATTTCTCTTGTCAATAGCAGGTATACAAAGCTGGTTTATCGGGAGCCCGATTCTTTGTGCCCGATGACACAGCTCTCCCATGGCGTTTGCAAGCCGCAACTGCGGAAATAAACGACATCCTAAAAGATTAATTAGATATTTGACGAAAACGATTCTATCCATCTTTCTATCTACCGGCTGCTCGTTATCCATTATCGTATTTCCGTATCTTCCGGAAGCTTCTTTGCGCGATTAAACGATCATACAGGATTTTGCGCGATATGAAATATTACAGAAATAGAAAAATTTTTGCTTTTCCCTCCTTTTTTTAAATAAATTTCCTGGGGTGTAAATACGTCAAATTGGCGTAACACGCGCGAACGAAGAACACGAATTTTTCCCGATTGGTGTGTATGTGTAAAAGCGCACGTCGCGAATTCCTGTTTGATTGATACCGATAATTATTCGCAAATCGATACGACACGTATGACAATCCGGTGAGCGCGGCCAAGCAAGGAAATTTCGCAAACGAAAAGGAAGACACACAGGTCATTGCGTAATATTGACAAGGCAGCTATCAGCTGCAGACTCGTTCCGTGTCATCGGCAAACAGCTAATGCATTTGCGATCTGTGGATTTACTGTGGCGAGTCTAAGTGTGGACTGTCGACCATCGAAAAATCTCGAATTTGCGAATCGTGTAAAGCGTACCGTACGGTTTAAAAATAGAGCGACACGCAGATGCGCTCGCACACGCGATTAAAACATCGGATCGGAGAAGGCATTTGTAAAAGAGTCCGCGTAATAATTATAAAATAAGTAAGTCGATACACGAGTCGCGCAAAGTATGGTAATATCCAGATAACTTTCTCTTTTTGGAGGACAATGGGGGCGGGGAGGTGTACTGAACTTTACTTTCACTACCTTCTTTATGGCCTTTGTCACGCTTCTCGCATTTTCTACATTTTTTTCTGTTTCTTTCATCCTAAAAGTTTCTAAAAACATTCTTTCCACAGTAGCGTGGAAGTAAGTAATTTCACATTATGTTGTGTTCTTACTTCTGAAGCGAGATAATAATCTAAATTTATAGTTAAATAAGGGCAACCTTACAATAGAAAAATGTTTTCTTGCTAATATTTCAGGATATCTATCATGGAACTGTTCGAGATGAATTCCAATCGGAATCATTCAGTTATTCTCTAGATTTTTTCTTGTATATTTTAGGGGATAATTAGACGATTCCGATTTGAGTCAATCTCGAATAAGTTCATAATACATGACTTGGAAAGGTTTTAAGAATTTCTGAAAGTTTCTGAACAAAAAACTGCAATTGTGTAACAATTGTCGACATTTGCATTATCAAAATCTGTTATATTCATATTGCGCTTTTCTCCTTCTTTTAAAAATAATTTTTTAGATCTATATAACATATCTTGGATTCTTTATGAGGTTTGGAGAAAATCAGAAAGTAAAAATATGCGATTAAATGATACGTATAAAATCTTTCTCAAAATGATGTAAATTCCTTTCTTATTAAGAATATTATAAAAAAAGGAATGACGCATCTTTTAGAAGAAGTTATTCATAAGAAAATGGAATTATTTTGTATTTATCTAAAAAAAAAAGTGAAATGAATATCAAATCACAAATAGTTATTTTTCTCCTTTAACCTTTCCTGATGAGAGACTTGGAATTACCATTTAGGAAATAGAAGAATAAGGAAGTAGATGATAAGGAAAGTCTGTATTTGTATGCGCAGCGGTTTTTGTCAATTTACTAAGAAATTGTGAGCACGTAAAATCACGAGTGTTCTCGAAATGACTCATGAATCACACTATGTTAGCAAAAAGTAATATTACAGATTTCTTTTTTCTGTAAATATGAGTACTTTTTCTAATAACATAATATATTTATGAACGTAATTTATTTCTTAATGTAAGAATTAAATTTTGTATGTGTTANCGTTAACTCGTGTGGCACCCACACATTGAGCTTCTTTTTGAATCCAGCCTCATTTAAATGGTTACAAACGGTTTTTTGTGCGATGTTTAGCTCCTTGGCAATCGAAACGGTGCTTACATGACGGTCGGACTCGACGATTTCAATTATTTTATCAACATTTTCGACAATTGGCTTCCCGGAGCGTGGTGCATCTTTGACATCAAAATTACCGGAACTGAATCGACGAAACCAAAATTGCGCATGATTGGCTCTTACAGTATCAGGACCATAAACACTATTCACATTTTTAGCCGCCTGGCTTGCGTTTTCGCCTTTATCGAAGAAAAACTGTAAAATATGGCGTATTTTCTCTTTGCTGGTGTCCATCTTTGACGCGCGCTCAAACAACACTGAGTCAAACAATCACAAAACTGTCTCAGAAGTTTTTTTAGTACAAAATCTTATCTTTCTAACGCCATCTGGCGTAATCCGATCGGACTTATACAACGCGAGATACAAATTAGTAAAGCCCTCTATTGGAAAAATAATGGATTACTTTTTACTAGACCTAATATATACGTATATGATTCATTTATTATTATTTTGTTTATTTCATTCAAAATAAAGAATTTTTTAGGTAAGAGTTGAATTCATTTATTATTTCTTTTAAATACCGTTTCATTTCGATGCTCGAAAAGAGACTATTTCATTTGTCCAAATAATTATATTCTTTTCACCAGGCATCACTAAACTATTTTTCTATGTGAAGAACCTTCCTTCAAAAATGTCAATCTACAGGGCTTTTGTTTTCATTCAATTCGTTCAAAAGTTACGAATTTTTTTCGAGTAGAAAAATCGTATGTTTCTGTGTTTTCCTCAAAAAGAAGAAAACATTGGAGGTTAAACAATGTCTATAACCGCAGGAAGAGACCTAAAATAAAGTCAAAGCACCATTTTTCATTTCTTTTTACACATAGCGAGAGAAGTGGTTCCGTTCACAAATGAATTACACAGCGTTACTGAAAAACAGCGAATTACATGAAAAGTTGAAGACATTTTTTGTATATAAGAAATCATTTTTATTAAAATTCAGAGTTTTGGCCAAAAATTTTTATTTTCAGATATTTATGCACCTCCACCCCATGTTCCGATTAATAAATTCAACATTAAAAGAAATGAATTGGAATAAAACTTAGTTATATTGTAAAATCGAAATGATTATGTCATTTTATCATCACTTTATCATCATTTTATTATCTTTTTTATATCTTTAAGCTAGAAACTTTTGGACTTTACTGCATACACATGTATACACTCGTATATGTGTACATGTTTGGTGAAAGTATGCAACAGCCGAGTGCAAATTGGGACACGATGTTGCGTATTTCCATTCTTACATATTTAATTTAACACACATTTCTTGGAAAGGTAGAATTGAAAAATCATTATTCCCGAATAAAATTCTAGTACTTTAGAATAAAATTCTGTGGTATCTCAGACTAGAATCAAAAATTGCAAAAATGCATCTGGCTTTTGTGATTTAAGGAAATAAATCCAATGTTGCGCAACGTGCAGCAAGCATAAGATACTTCGTACGAAATAAAGAGTCTCGGCTCATACAACTGAACTAGTAGAAATTTCATGTATTTTTTGAGCAGTTACTGGATATTTGTATTAACTTCTGTTTGATAACTGAGAAGTAAAACTACTTGGGATCCCAATCAAAATGTAATGCTTTTCCTGCAGTTATTGTGTACAAAATATTCGCAAAATCTGAACCCATTTACTAAAGGAAAACAGAACAATAAATAGACAAGACACTATTCATTTGATTCATATTAGACAATATATATGTATAATTAGACAAACGTCTACGCAAATTGCACGTATTTTTACCTGGAAAATTCCTTCAGTCACTGAATAAAACTCTACCAAATTCTTGTCTATCTCTTATGCAGTATTATTATAACTAATGAGAATGTATTAATACCAGACAATAATCAGAAGGGTGTTTAGGAAAACTGCATACCAACTTCAAGGTTTGATCTGACACTATCCGGGGTACCCGATTATTCGAGTAACGGATAATGCGGATCTGCGTATCTTTGAGATTCACGAACAGTTGACGCGTCGGATCCGGATCCGAATCTCAGCAATCTAGATATCTCTCGAATATTTGACAATGAATAAATCGATACGAACTCCCGGTAAACATCTCAGGTTAAGGTCGTGACACAGCGGATCAAAAATATTGATTTATTCGTTGTCAAATGTTCGAAAGGGATTTTGGTTGTTATGACTCCGGTCGACTCCGCCCCGAACTGAGATCCGGGTCCGACACGTCAAATGTTTGTGAATTTCAAAAAATCCGCAGATCCGCGGATAACCGAAATAATGCGGATTTGAAATTTCGGATCGGATCCAATCTCGCATACCCGGATAGTCACATAGCTGGATACTTAGTAGCTCTAAGTATCTAGTGTAAACATTTCTACGAAAGCGGGGCAATACGAAAATTGGGGATAAGGTCTTTCCATTGTTGGGATCGAATTTTGCGTCCAAGTTAACAATAGCTAAAGGGTCAAAAGGTGATTTAGATGTGAAAGACATCTGAAAATAGACTGCGTGACAAAACCCACAAAAAATCTTGTCCTTCTTCGTCACTTTCGCAAACAATATAAAACTACATTTACTTGTTAAAGCGAGAAAACAGCGGAAAGTCCCATTACATCCCCGAATGTGTGTGTTTCTGAAGAAGTTTCGTGCTATAGCGACGCAAAAACTAGAGAACACGACACGCGTATTAACCCGGCTTAAGTTGCTGTCCGGAAACTCGACAGTATTTCGAGGGTGGTGAGTTTCTTTCGGGTCGATGCCAGTCAAAAATGAATAGTTATTCGCACACAATCCGCAAAGATGGCTCGCGCGCTGAGGACGGACGCATGGTATGTGCATAACCCCGTTTCTCAGCAGCGTAATACATGCATCACGATAGCATCGTCATCGGCATAACAAATAAACGGCGCATTAACGCACACAGTCCGTGGCCTGCTTACCATTTATTCCTACTTGTGGCATGAAACACAGAAAGGCAAATATGTAGGCACGTCTGCACGGCAATAAATGGATCATACAAGAGTTTAAAGACAATGGACCGATATATCGTTTCATCGGCGAAAGGTTCAGTAGATGAAGCGAGCCACACGCGAAAGTAGCCGCGATAACGATAATAGCGAACGTCGCCTTTCGTCTATTCTGTGCCGATGATTACAATGACAGAGCTCTTTGTGCCGACTTGCTTTGTCGGCAATTCCCTATTACGAGGGAGCCGCGCCGATTGCAGAACGAGAGATTCAAGTTACTCCGCCTCTCCGATTCGGAGGTCCGTGCTTTGCGCTCATGAACGACTTGTCCATTGTCGTGTGAATCGAACGCCATTATACATAATCAAGTAAAACGCTTCGCACATCGGCGCGTTGGCCTCTTCCCGCATCTCGTCGTGGCGCGTTATCGTCGAAGGAGACGCGACGATTCGACGAGGGGCTGAGAAAGCGCGTCGTTGCTACGAAAATGCTCGTTCATATTGAACGTGAGGAAGAAGAAACGAAAAAGGAAAGGCGGAGCGAAATAAATTCTCTCTCACGCGCGCGCGCATGGAAATTTCAGGTCGGAGGACGGAGAGAAGCGACGGGGAAAGGTATCATTGATTTTCGCTTGACATTCGTGTCGCGCGCGAGCTTTTTCAGGTACGATCGCGCCGATGTGCGAAGCGCGAACGGGCATGATCGATAATACCACGAGCAACTACAGCAACAGCACCAGCACAGGCAACAGTTGTCCTTCTTCGAACGGCCCATGAATCCGGCCGTCTGGCGTTGCTGTTGCTGCGACTGCTGCTGCGACGCGGGCGCCAGTTGCTGTTGCTGCTGCGATTGCTGCTGCTGAGACGATTGTTGCGGATTACTGTGCTGCATCGTGGACCCCGAGGCCTGGCTTTGGTTCTGTGCACGGAGGCGGCAACCACCAGCTACACCTTCGCCGCCAGTCCCGTGACTAACACCGATCCCCATTGCAGTTGCACCGAGTCCACTCGACATCTGCAAGCGACATTCGCCCTCTGAATGCGCGCACCACCGTGCAAGAGACTTTATCCCAATGCCCGAGACTAAAATCTACTAAATCAGCGGAACCGCCGGAACACAATGGACCACTCGCCGGCTTCGCGATCTGTTTACGCCAAGTGGCCGACGTCTCAGCTTTTCACCAAGCATCGGAGCTTTTTAGTTAGCCGTTTATAACCGCGCCAAGTTTCTTAACGCAACTTGCTCGTATTACGCGATATCAGTGTTTATAAATAAGACTGAATTATGCCAGATAATTATAGCGATATAATCGTATAACAGACGGGAGGAGAGACTGAGAGTGAGAGTAATCGGAAATGTTATTCTTTTTATATCTACTCGTTGGTATATTTAATTCACCGTCGAGTCGTGACAGAGAGAAAGACACACACGCACACAGAGAGAGAGAGAGAGAGAGAGAGAGAACGTTCGCGCACGTTATACACCGATGGTGACTATAAAAATCGTGAAAAGGCAATCTCCGATGACGAGGAGCGTCGCCTGGAGAGAAATGCGAATGTCATACCGACGAAAAATACGCGCACACACGTACTCACACCGAGAGTCTTCGTTTATTGGTACGTCCAGCGCGACAATAAAAAAACAGAAAA
Source organism: Dinoponera quadriceps (assembly GCF_001313825.1). Taxonomy (NCBI): domain Eukaryota; kingdom Metazoa; phylum Arthropoda; class Insecta; order Hymenoptera; family Formicidae; genus Dinoponera; species Dinoponera quadriceps. The sequence continues at coordinate 44,743 of NW_014556974.1, read as the reverse complement.
ATCAATCATTAAATTCCGATTTAAGCAGAGTCCATATAAATCCCGGGATAAACACGACAATCAACTCGCGTGCGGCAATGCGATAAAGTCGTTAAGCTTTAATTGAAATAAGCTGACCGTCCCGCTGCATCCGCGACAAAATTAAAAAGGGAGAAATCGATAGTTTTACCGTGATACGGAGGACGAGAGGAGGAACGTCATTCTTTCCTTTCTCTCGCTCGCCCTCTCTCTCTCTTTCTCTTTCTCTCTTTCTCTCTCGCGGGCAGCAAGTCGACTACGAAAGAGGAGAGGATCGGTTTTGCTCCCGCGAGTCGTCCATACGTAGCGCGACATACGACGGGCAATCAGAATTTGTTATTATGTCGAGTTCATTAATTAAACGTTCGGATTATACTTTACCGCGCGAGCGGGCCGCGAACATGGTATCGTATGAGCCTTCAACGAGCAGCCAATTAATTCGAATACGATTGTCGTACGCTCAAGTGCACCTATCGATTGGCCCGTATTTTCAGCGCGGCTCGGCGAGATATCGAAGTGAGAGATGTAGCCGGAGATTTATTATTCTTCCGTTCGCCGTTTCGCGCTGGAGGTCTCCGGTATTTAAAATTCATGATCGCCAGACGCGGCTGAAAGTTGACCGATATTGGATTCTTGGAGAAAGTATATAAGGAGAGGATTAAACCCTTAATGCCATATTCAGGAACGATCTCAATTCGAAATTGGTACGTGCCCGGTCGTTTTTCAGCGCATTATCATGTCTCGTTTGCACCCGTGGCGCGTAACGTTCTCGTTTCTCGAGCGCGAATCAATAATCTAATCCGTTCTCGTCGTCGGCTTCGTGTATTTCTCGTTTTTTCCCTTCTTTCTCTTGTTATCTATTAATTTATGCAACGTTGTACCCGACGTATCGACAAATACAATAGCGAGCGGACCTCCGTGTTGCGATAATGTATTCCGCCCGTTGAAATCAACGTTCGGGAAGTATCACCGACGCGACGACGCCGTCAGAGATCGGCTTTAATGAGTTCCGTACCGTTCGGGTTCGNCCCCCCCCCCCCTGCTTCTTTTCGATTATTCGATTCGCATGAATTAGAGCGCGGCGAGAGATGCTCGTGAGCGAAACCCGCGCGCGCGCGCTCGAGATTCAATTTTCGCAGCCGAATTCGAGAAAATCGTTTCACGGCTGTCCGTTCTCTCGTCTAAAGGCGTAAAGGAGATTCGCGGAACGGGATATGCACCAGCACCAGGCAGGTAGCGGCTGTAGTGCGGCCCTTTATTTTTACGCCGCGTCGTATATCGGTGATCCGCTCTTCGCGCGATAACGACTACATCGGATAGTCGCTTATGCGGGATGTGGGCAGAAGTTGATAAACAGCGGGCACTGGCATAAAGTATACACGTGTAGTCGCGAGTAAATTCGTGCTGGCGCATACAAGTAAGCCGCGAGAGGAGACGAGAAAGAGAGAGAGAGAGAGAGAAATCGTGGGCACAGAATAATCGTGAGAGGAAATAATCAAAATCGAACTATATCGGGGATCACGATCACAACGGATATCGGGAGGTCAGTCCCGTTTAATCGCTCGTGTATAAATCAAACGCGCGGTTTGCGGGAGCGCGGGAACGATTCTGCACGATCGGGAAATAGAGGCCGGAAATCGAAGAGGCTTGCGCGCAAAAAGCTGCACGCTTAGAGCGGCTGGCTCGTAAAAACGCGCCGCGTATACACCGTTTATATACGGCGAATTCCGGCCGGCGTAACACGGTTATCTCTCTCTCTCTCTCTCTCTCTCTTCCTGCCTCTACCTCTTCGAACACGCGGCACTGCCGATTACGACAATGTGTAATGACGCGAATTTCAATAATCTCCGGACGTGATCCGTTTTGGAAGACATCGTGGAAACAAACTTCGATAGAGAGGAACACCAAGAAATTTAGAAAGCACACTTCGAGACGAATGGTTGATCGTGGGCCATGAATTTCGCGTAAGATTTGTGGTGTATTATCCAGCCAAAAGGAGCGCGAGACAATGATTATTTTACAAGCCGGGGATACGTGTCCGCGCAAACCGCGAGATTATTCAGCGCGTGTGGAAGTAATTTCGCGGGATTATTCCGCGTCACTTTGGTTACGCCCGTCGCGAATGTGATAATTGGCGAATTGTGATTGTAAAGTTGACGAATAAAATGCTTGACAAATTAATATTATATCGTTAATTAGTTATCAGTGGCTCTAAGCTCGTTCCTTTCGCGATAATCGCGCAGGACGGTCCATGCATGCCTTGACTTTTATCATGCAGTTATGCCCATCGATTTCGTGTCCCTCGCAGATATACTGCCCAATGCGTTTAAAACAGACCCGAAACGACGATGTTACGCATAGCTGCGTGTCAACATGTCAATGGCCCAATGGTGTGTTAGCTTCACGCAGCACGCAATCGCGGAGCACGTGCAGCTGCATTCTCCGTCCCTCTTCACCTCCCTTCGGAAGCAAAGCTTAGCCCGATATCGCTGTAAATTCACTTCGATCGCGGTGCGAGAGCGTGTACTCGCCTATCCGTATAAGTGAATTTGTTGTATCGTCCGCGTGAATATTATGTGAGTGGTAATCTATAAATATATATAGGGTGTCTCAATACACCCGCAAGCGAAATGCACAGGGAGATTTTGGGTACCAAAAGAAGTAACTTTTTCCTTTACTAAAATTGCGTTCGAACAATAGAATCCGAGAAATAAGCGATAGAAGAAATGGTGTTTTTGCGCGAGTTAAGTTTCGGGCGAACAAATGAGCAGCGAAATTATCTTCTTCGGTCAGTTTCAAGTAGACTTGAACGGAATTTGAATCTAAGACTTAGCTTCAGAGATGTGTTAAGGTTGAAAATTGAAAAGTCGCTATAAATAACGAACTTTTCCGACACGTTTTCGCTAAGGAAAAAAGTCACTTCTTTCGGTATGAAGAATCTCTCTGTATATTCCGCATACGGGAATTTTGGGACATCCTGTATATCGAACGAAACGTTTATAATCAACGGTAACGAAGTTCTTGTTTACGTTACAATAGACACTGTATTACGTTATTTCGGAGCTAATAATTCACAACGAGCCGATCTTACAGCGAGATAATTCAAACGTGATTGAATGCGAAATCGATTTTCAATACTCGGCGCAACCTCGTTATTTATCCGCGGGTTCTCGAATTCAATGCTTTTTCCGCGAAGCATCGAAAACTGATTTGTTACGAGACATGGATCCTTCGACCCGAGATCTTTCCACGACCGTGCGAGGAAAAAATACCGCGGCATTGCATGTCAATACAATTTTCATCGGATTCTTTCGAGGAAAGAAAGAGAGAGAGAGAGAGAGAGAGAGGGATAGAGAGAAAGAGTGGTACAGTACTGATCACGCGCGCAGGTCGCATACAAGGAATACCATTACGATTCAGCATCGCCACATCGCAAAACCAAATTGGCCGCTATACGGAATACCCCGCGGGGAAAAGCAGCATGACCCCATTAGCGCTCCGCGCTGACCTCGGCGGTCCCCTCTAAGGCAAGAGAGAGAGAGAGAGAGAGAGAGAGAGGGAGGTAACGGGAGAAACGCGCGCTAAACACGAGAGTGCTCGAGAGAGTGCGAGAGTAAGTTGATTTCCTCTCCGCTCACCTCTATCATGTTCCATGCGTCCGAAAGCGAGTCCAGCTCGCTTCCCGCGTCCTCAGGATCAGCCTAATCGGCGTGTGGCCGGCGGCGCGGGGGTGCGGGTGCGGGCACGGCCGCGGGCGCACCGTGCCCGCGCGTACGAGAGTAACCGATACGTTCCTTTTAGCCCGGTCCTCCCGCGGGACCGCCTCGCCGGGCCTCGCCCGAAGGCCGCATGCTCGCAGTGCGCACCAGAGCCCTGAACTGAAGCACGGTATCCAGCGCACGTAGCCCTCTTTCACGGGCTCGCGGACGGACACATACGCGCACCACAAAGCACGATGCGGCGGCGGTGGTCCCTGGCCTTGCGACCGGGCGAGGCACTATGCCGTCGATGGCGACGTCGCGCGACGACACTGAGCGGCGGCAGCGGCAGCAGCAGCGCACCCCGAACGGAGGGTTACGTCGTCGTCGCGCATGATACTTCGTCCATTTCCCGCCTTCGTCCGCTTCCTGCCGATCGTCCGTCGTCGTTTCCGCGACCCTCCTGGCCGATACCCGCGGTATCACCACCAGCGTCCGTCGTCACCCTCTTCTTGCGGCACCCTCCACCCTCCTTGGCGACGAGGTAACCGGGCGCGCTAATCGACTGGTTGGTCGTGATAAAAGAGAGAGAGAGAGAGAAAGAGGGAGAGAGGGCAGAGGGAGAGAAAGAGAGAGAAAGAGGCGAGAGTGCGCGGATGCGAGCCTCGTCGTGGAGGCAAAACGAAACAGGAAGCGTGGAGGTCCTTGCTGCTGCCCGTTCTCAAGGATGGATGCGATCGGATGATGAATAGAGATACGCGGGGCCGTCCGGTCGTTTAACAGACTAGAGGTGTGATATCCTTGAACCTTACGACGGCGACAACGACGACGATGACAACGACGGGGATGACGACGACGAGGATCTCGCACGCGATCGACCCATTACGTCTCGGTTACAGTTTGTAGGTGCGGCCGCGTCGCGCCGCGCTGCACGCCGCGTCGTGCCACGCTCGCGATCTTCGCGGCCGATCTCACGCCGCCTCCTTCTTTCGGCTGGCGTAGGTGGCCGTACGCGTGGAACAGCGCTCGATTTCGTCCTCCGTTACGTTTGACGGAATATAAATAGATACTCGCGCGCGCCTGTTAGAGAGGCTGGTGCGCAAGGCGCTGGCGCGGCGAGCTCGGGCACCGCTGCCGCCGATGATGCTGCCGCCGTCAGGACCGCTGCCGATGCGTCTACCTCCGTTGCTGATGGTGATGATCGCGCTGACAGGCACCCGCGGTATTTCGCCGCGCGTAGCTCGCACGCACGGGAGCGAGAGGGCGGGAAAGAGAGAGAGAGAGAGAATGTGTGATGTAGCAATGAGCGAAAACGATGAGAGAAAATAAAGAGAGAACACTTAGAATGCGTGTGCGCTAGTGATTGTATAGTAGAATAGAAAGAGAAGAGACTAGAAGCGAAGAACGGGGGGAAGAGAAAAGGATGAGAGATGTGAAGAGAGATGAAGTAGAGAGCGAGATAAGTAGAAAAAGGAAAAGAGAGGCAGGGAGAGAGAGAGAGAGAGAGGACAGGGGGAGGGAGGTAGCGGGGGAAGGAGAGTGGAGCGTAAGCGAGTCGATGCGCCGGTTATTGATTGGCAGAAGTCGAGACCAGAGGGAGAGACGAAACCGCGGCGCTGTCACGCCGGCAAAGTAGACTGCTGAAGACTATCTTTGTGTTAGCTTCTCGTCGCAATTGATCGCTTGATATCTTCTCGGAAGACTTCCGGTCGAGCGTCGATCACACCTCAACGAGGAGATAAACAGAGGTAGGGAAAGAAATTCTCAGGAAGATCGGTATTTCGGAAGATGTGGCTTGTATTGATGATAACTATAGGAAGTTTTGGTCCTGCCTGCGATCACGAATGGCGGTTACCGGAGAGGAGGGCAAGCCTGCCGATTTTTGCCGAATCCTTCAGCGCGATGTTTCACCTTCCACTCTCGATCTTCGTCGCAAGAGCTAATAGGCATGTAGAAGAGACGAAGGAAGCGACGTAGAGTCCGCAGATGTGACCTTAGGAGTTTGGCCTTTCACGAAGGGTGCCTCCGGAGAGTACGAGATTCGAGGGGGAGAGAATGTACGTTCAGGGTGGGAAAATCGGTACTCGGATGCGGTCGATCTTTGCTCTCGACCACGCGATTAATCCGCAACACGTATCACTGGTTACATACACGCGTGTATCTCCTTTATCATTCTCCCCCTCTCTCTCTCTCTCTCTCCAGCCCTCTTTCTTTCTCACTGCCCGGTGCGACCGATGCGTCGTACGGAGGCGTATTTGAAGAATTATCGCGCGTACTCTTTTTCGGCCATTCGATTTCTGCGAGGAGAACTCCAACTCGCCCTCGCTCCACTTTAACAACGCGTCCCTCGGTTGTCACACCCGGGCCGACACGGGCGACGATCGAAACCTTCGAGCGAAAGCTCCGCGACCCGCGAGGAGCTGTCGTCGGCCTCTCGTCCGGAGTTCGGCCAATATGGCGGTTACACGCGCTTACACGGTGCCTTGGCCAGCACTGCCGTCTGTCTCGCGGACGGTTCCAGCGACGCCGACGCGAGGCGCCGCGATGCGAAGCAACCCGGCGCGGACGCTTCTCCGCAGACCGCCGCCACCGCCACCGCCGACGCCGACGCTGACTCCGCCAACGTCGTAGAACGCCGACGCCGACGAGCCATCGGCCGGTGTACAAGCGCCGCGGCGGAGCTCGTACTCGTGATCCTGCGTGCGAATGACCCGACGATGCTCTCTCTCTCTTTCTCTCTCTCTCTCTCTCTCGTGCGCGATCCTTCGTCGTGATCATTGACAGCGTCATCAGGACGCGGCGCGGCGCATCGTACGAACGGTCGCGCGAATGATCGCCAGACGGAGGAGCTTCCGACGAATTCCGCGGAAGACAACGCACAGCGATCAGCGTCAATGTTAGCAGCGATCTTTGCGACGCGAGCGCGTTGGTAAGGAGAAAATGATAACGATGAATCTCAGGAGTGTCGGTTCGTCATTATGAAAAACCTCCCCGCGCGCCGCTCGATCCTAAATAACGTCTCACGCGAATTTTTACGCTGAGATATCTTTCGAGCTTAACGTCAAGCTTTCGTGCTGGTCTCACCGGCAACCACACGAACAAGCGTTCTCTTAGCTGAGCCAACGTGGTACTGATGTAATCGAGGAGCGTAATCTTTCCTTTAAGCATCTTAAAAACAAGCGATATTCGCGACTTTTCCATAGTTCTACCCCTTGTTCACAATCTTGCTTTAAGACGTAAACAGCAAGCGAATTGACCAACCACGATCGATTATTTTTCCATTAAACGACAGTGGTTGGTTAATTTGATTACTGCATACGTCTTAAAGCAAGATTGTAGACAAGGGGTTGAAGTTTCGGAAGAAACCCCGTTCTTTCGCAAATTCTAGAATATTTTTCTTGTTTCTTATCTTCTTTACGGAAAAAATTAATGTGACAGGTTTTAATCGAACGGTTTCAACCGAACACGTGGATTTTTGTGAACGAATTTTTGTACCCTTGGGACAAAAAATGGGGGAAGAGATAGATCTTTTCCGATACTTTAAAACTATATCCGGGGAAACATGATTATATATGAATTTTGTGTCTTATATGCCCATACATAATTATATATAACCCCAATCGTGCACACTGGGATCATTACGGATCCTAGCTGACTTATATTTACATCGTATTTCTCTTTATATTTTCAGTAAAATAAAATATTTAAAAGTGAAAAAATATTTGCGATTATTCCTTTACATAATTATATTCTATAGACATTTTTACATAATTCTTTACATAATTCTATTTTACAGACTTCAAAGTATATTCATGATATTTTACACATTTTTATTTGCATTTTATAAACTTTAAATAAACGAGGACACAAATGACGCCAATATGCCAGATTAAGATGCCAAAAAGATGTATGCATGATTAAAGTTAATTATACATGTTCCACATCTAAAAACTGCTGTTATATGAATATTATTGAAATAAATGCTCGTGTTTATGGCTGCCAACGATACAAACATTTAATTGAATCACACAATTTTCTTCATTTTTCATTCAATAGTATTTTTATTTCGTGTACAATTGTACATGTATAATATTGTAATAATACTTTAATTGTAATGATAATATAATATTGAATAATGTTCTAATTATATGTATATGTAGTTATATTATACATAGCTGTTATATGTAATTATACATATAGACAAAATTTACATATTGTACATGATTTTAAAAGATTATACATAAACATTTTTTCTCGGGCAGACTTTTTATCATGACCGATTTATTATCACGTTAGCGATGATTTGTTGCGTCAAATAAAAATTTTGATCGTCGTCTCAGACGATCTTGGGTACTGAGAGTAGAAAATTGCAATCTCACGAACCACGATGGAGACGCTCGGGATTGAAACTACGAATAATTCCGACGGACTTTGATGAATATTTGCTTCAAGAATATGGCATGTATATGGCACAGTTAATAATAAACTGTAATAAACGGCTAATAATAAAATATACGAAGGGGGAATTCGAGAAGGGCTAATAATAAAATGTACGAAGGGGGAAATTAGACGAAAGCGAAAGTGAAACCGCGTTTGCGGAAACAACGGCGGGAAAACGCTCTCGCGAGATGAAACTGCCGGATTCGCGTTCGCGATTCCGGATATCATCCCGAAGGAGAAAAGTGTTTCGCGTGACCGAATGAACACCGACGTTTACGCGGGGACCAGGCGGGTGCCACGTCTGGATTCTTATGGAAATCTCGTTATATAATTCAGAAATACTTCGTTTTCCCCGGCAAATCTCATCTTCCCCCTTCCCCCGATTCTATCCGGCGCGTATCGCGCGTATCATTTTAGCGGCTTTTAAGTTAACTAGTTCCGCGTCTGGCGCGAGAGAGCGGAAATTTCTCTCGCGCAAAAGTGTACCATCTCCACCTTCCGTCCGCGGTCGCGGATCGATCGCGCGCGCGGCCGCGGGAATACAGACCCGTCATCCCTCCGTCAGTTTTTTCCTCCTCGCGTCCACGTAAGGAAGACGCGACGCGACGGGGCGCGAGACGACGCGCGAGCGTAAGAGAATGTCTGAACACCGGAGATCAATACGCCGTCGTCGACCCGATGCATTCACCACTCCTAAATCACGACTCGGATGCAGCGGATGCCGCGCTCGCCTCCGACGAATCTTCTCTCTCTCTCTCTCTCTCTTTCTCTCTTTTTCTCATCCATGTCTATGACGGCGATGCGGCTGGACGATAACGAAGCGACAGCGCTGGAAGTTAATTTCGGAGCCGTGTCATGGAACGTTACACATGGTAACGCGTCGGGCGAAATGTAAATGAAGCTTGCCAGCGGGTGCTGCCGATACCCCCCCGTACTCGGTAGGGAAGCCGCCGAGAATGCCGACTCGAACTCGGATTCGGCTGCAGTGAAAACCGTCGGTCCGACCATTTGCTTGCTTATCGGCCGTAGCGGCCGTCTGATGGTAGGTACAAAAGGTTTGAACGCGGTGTTTTCCCAGTTTACAACGTTTCGCTTCGATGTCTCCGTAATATTTCGTGCTCCCTAATCAGGATTGACACGATGGCAGGGAAAGTGCGTGGCATGCGTGTTAATAGCCTCGTAATTCAATAGGAAAGGAACAGCGAGCGAAAAATTGTTACGTCAACATCGAAACGATTAAGTAGCTTCCACCTGCACTCGCCACGTGAGAACAACGAGAGAATCGATCAGCGATATTGTCCTCCCTACGATTCGAGCTTAATGTTCGATCAATAGTGAACGCCGGTATGTTAGGAACGATATGTTGATAAACATATTGGTGACGGTCTGCCGCGTGTGGATCGAATTGAAAGAGCAGTGTGACGTTCCGTGAGTCGTGATTTGCCGCACGTCGGAGCGAAACGTGGAATGTACAGAAATGTGAGTGAGAGAACGAAATATTATTTTTCACGAAATTTTCACCCTGCGACCGTGTTCCACTCTCTTAAAATGTGAAAGTGTCAAAAGTTATTACCTGACCTGCGGAGAATTCGCATTCCTGTCTATTGAGAATAAAGAGGCATCGTAGGCATGACGAAAAGGTCTACTACTTCCTTGGCCTTCTCAGTCCAGCAGGCCCGAATTTCTAGACCTTTCCGTCGGGAGGCTCCCTCGAAAAGGGATCTGGAAGGTCTTCCCAGAGTTCCCCTCTTCCCCACCACCCCTCCTCCCCTCGCCGTCCGATACTCCGTAGAAGTTGGCGCTCGGCTACGTCGTGAACACACATAGAGAGAGGCATGTAGGGAGGTTCCAGGGTTGACGAAGATGTGTGCGTCGGTGTGTGTTCGTGTATGCACGGCAGAATGTGTTACACCTACACCACACAGGCCTATCGTCACAGGCGTTGTATGTGTAGTAGGGTGGGAGGGAGGAGGGGGAGGGGGGAGAGGGAGAACAGGCTCGACTGCTCCCCCTAATACTGCAGGATTGAATGGGCGAGGAGGGTGGTATTGGGTTCCCTCACCCCACTCCCACCACCCACACGCTCCTGCTCCCAACCCAGCACAGCCACCCACTTCTGTCCGCCTGCCACCCCGCCTGCCCACCCACTTGCCACCCGACTGCCGTCGAGGAAACAACCTGCAACCGAACCAGCATAACGTTTCCTCGAGCAACGATTTTCCCTACATCGTCTCTGCGACGTCTTCGTGATCAACGTAAAGATGTAAGTAATTTCACTTGGGTCCCCCGAGTCTTCCTTGTCCTTGGTTCGAAGCATCCCTGCAGCTCCTATTGTTGTGCTTCCTACCCCGCGTTACGTTCAGTCTATCACGGTATTCCGTCCTGTTCCGTACACGTTGTTCTCTTTCTCCCCCTCTCTCTCTCTCTCTCTCTCTCTCTGTCGCCAAATGTGCGTCACGCACGTCTCGTTAAACAGCCGTGATAAAATAGCTATTTCGCGAAATAGGGTGGAAAAGGAACGCAACGCGGACGGACCGCGTGGAGGAGAAAGAAGCAGAGGGAAAAGATGCGTAACGCCGGAGTGATGATCGGCGCGAACGAGAGCGAGAGGAGAGGCCTCAGCCGTGGCAGTATTGTGTATATCGCGAATAGGCCGCGTGAATACCTATCGAGACGCGCGGAGCATGCGGTATATGTGCGACGTTCCCGCGACGGTGTGTTGGTTCGTATTCGATGTGTGTGCACGCCGAGATAGGTGGAGAGAAGAAGACAGATAGAGAGAGAGAGGAAGAAGGGGAGAGAGATCGAGAGAGACAGAGAGATGGAGTATGTGTGTACTCCGGGAGAGCGCGTGTGCCGATGGCGCTCGGGAGCGGGCGCTCGCGATACTTCGCGATATTGGATTCGATGGCGAGCACGATGACGATGTCGCGGGTGCGCGTGGTCGATAGATAGACCGGCTGTGTCACCGTGATCTTCACTGTGGCCCTTTTCGCGAAGTGTGCACGTGTACGCAATGACGAGACGACGGAGACGGCGACGGCGATGGCGATGGCGATGACGTTGGCATAACGGTGATGGTTTCACTCGTTCTCTTCCATCACGCGGAGCAAGGCGGCTAAAAGGAGGGATGAGGAGACGAAATGAGGAGAGAAGATCTTTCGTCTGGACGCACGACGTGCACACGTGCGCGCAATCACGTCTTACGTATACGTATATACGGTTATACGTACGTACACACGTGGACGCCGAGATCTGCTTGGCGTCCTTGGTTAGCCGACAATAATTTCCGGATGAATTTAAATGGCGTACTGGGCGAGCTCTCTCTCTCTCTCTCTATCTCCCCCCCCCTCTCCTTCTACCTATATCTCTATCTCTTTCTTATTCACTTTCCCGATCACTCTCACTCTCATTCTCTCCCTTTCTCCCTCCCCCTTCTCTCCATTCTCTCTTCTTTACTGTCTTCCTTTCTCTTGTTAGAATTGTCTCTGCCTTTATTTTAACTGACCATGTGTTCGCCTTCGTTGTCTATCTTTCTCGTCGCTACGAGATCTTTCTTTCCGCGCTAATAGAGGTTCTCAACCGGAAAGGTAGAAAACGAAGTTATAACGTTACGACTCTAAAGCACCCCGTACGCTCCACCATCTGTCGTTTGTATGAAACGTGCCCTCGATCGGTGCGTCGGAGGGGAATATTGATTTATCCTTCACGGTAACCCCTTCCACGTACTGCACGTTTTTGCTTTCCCCTCCGTATGTACATGCACACCCATTCTGGCACGTATAGCCGTGTATGCACGCACACATGCTGCGGTGTTACCAGCAGGGTTGCTCGCCTCCCCCACTCTTTAACTCGAGCGGCAATCGTGGCGATCAATACATACTCGCTCCTTCCTCATTCCGGATGCTGTCGCCACCCCTGTTCGCGGCGGCAAATTCTAGCATGTAATGCCCGATCAAAATCAATCAGCACATGAAAGCGAGAAAGTCCGCTTCAAAGCAAAAATTAATCATCGATAGGTATGCCGATAAATAGATATTTATCGCGAATCCGAAAGGCAGAACAATCAAAGGATTCGTAAAAGCCGTTTTATAGAGAACGAGATTTAAATGATAAAGAATGTCAGAATAAAGAAGAAATATGTTACAAATTTATGCTGCAATTCTAAACAGGGTCGTAAGACTCGTAACCTGTCTCGTAAGAATTTATAAGTAGGTGTCTACAATTCTATGAGTACCATATGTCGTACGATCACTCGCACGTACATCTGTGTGCATGCATCTACGATTTCTCGTAAATCTTACGACTAGCTGGAAGCTATCAATAAAGTTCGGGTTTACGAATTTCACCAACATTTTCAATGTTATTATTATATAATACATAATAAATCGAAACACAAGTATATTGTATATTGTATATTTGATTGAAGAAGAATACAACAGATACTATAGAAAACATATATAATAGCTTTAATATTACTATCCATCACCTACTTTTTAGAAACTACATGTGTGTATATGTTGTATTTCAAATGAGATATTGTTTAACCTTACAGCTTATCCTTTCTTTAACTCGCAACTCTCAAATGACAGCTTATTAGATTAAAATCCATTTGAAGCTATAAAACCGTTAGAGCGCTTAAAGATAGATTTTTATTGGTCTATAAGATGCATTGAAGTATTTTACAGCATCTAGTAGACTCTATCCTTAGTTATTAATCGTAACTATAGACATGTAACGATGAGCGATATAGATACTAGTATAGAATTGCGGTTTACGTAAAACAGTAACTCAAATTCTTACGATTGCTTTATAGTCTACGATTTGACGATTTTATGATTTATTCATATATTTGCTTAGAATTGCAGCATTAGAGAGAATAAGCACAAATACAAAAAGTGCGAAAAAAATGTAGAATCTATATAACTTCTTTCAGTATATATAGAAAAATAGCAAAAATAACGTTATAGTTTTTTGAAGTATAAGACGGTTTGGAGTTTGCACTGATCATTTTGATATTTAAAAACGCTAACAATGTTAACTAGCTGAAATATACGTTCGTTATCTATTGGAGAAGAAGAACTTTGATTGTAACATGAAATAATAAATAAAATGACTAAAAAAGTAAAGAAAGACTACATATATGTACAAGTATGTTCTATCAAACGATCCATCTAACAAACGAACGAATTTTTTATAAAATAGCAGTCTTGCAACGACACCTTTACTTTATATTTTGTCTATTTCGAGTCTAATTTCACAGAGCTTCGATAAAGTTGTTAACGCCTCTTTACGAAGGTTTGTCCTTATTAGCGTATCATATTCTTTCCGCACATTTATTCCCTGTTAATCATCCCCAGAAATATGAACATAATTATCCTTTATTTGATGGCACGTGACTGCATGCGGGATTGAGTATTACTAACATAATACAACTTCTTTTTATCGCACTTATCATAAGATTGACGTGTGATAGTATATAGCGCTTACACCTGCGTTTATAATTGCCATATGTTGCAATTTTATCATACGGAACACATAGATTTCGTCGTTACGGGTTAAGAAAAGTATAAAAGAGCATATATAATATGAATGCATTATTTTTCTTGATCTTAAATTGTACAGTAAAGAAATGCTGGAATTAAATAAACGTAACTTGTTTTTCAGCCTCTTTAATCAAGTAATATTTTCATCAATTTAAATATATTTTGATATCTTGTGTAAAAAATTTGTTTTAACGAAGTGATCATTTGTAAATGAATTACTGAATATAAGTAAATTGTTCTAAATTCAAAAGAATATTTATTAGAATTAGATAATAATTCTTTTTTATTTGAGAAACTTAAATTGAAACTGTTTTAAATTTCGATGTTTTGTATTAAATATTTCCTAAAATTAAAATCTTAATATTCTGATTGTTATGAATTTAATACTTGTCGGATTTGTTTGAACATAAAGAACGTAAGTTTATTTAATCAAAAAAATATATAATTAAAACAAAATAAATGTGAATATTTTATTTGAATATATGATATCTTTGAAGTTGCATCTACAATATATTTAGTTTTCTAATTAGAATGAGAAAATATATATTTACATGAAGTAAATAAGTAACTAAAGAAAACAAGAAAAATGTTTTTCGTTTAAAAACAGCAAAGAATATTTTAACCAACGTGATACGAAGCTTCCGCAATCGCTGTTACGTGATATCTGTTTCCACAATAATATTTATTCCCCAACAAGGACATAGCTAAGCATATAGAATGATTAGAGAATAAACATCAGGATCAATTTATTTTTTGGATATAAGATTTCCGAGGACGTTTTGAAAGTAGCTCCTGTCTTTTAGAAAGTTTCGAGAAAGATTCTGTGATACTGGTTTTTCTGTTTTAAGATTATATGTTGACCAAAATTAATATTCTATTATACAGTGAAGAATGAATTTTAATTCAAACGAAGAATCTGCATTTTTAACTTAAAAAAAGCTTTGTGCTTTAGTTTAAATATTACATTTTTAATCTAAAATATTATTCGCTCAATTAAAGTAAATATTTTTGTTTCATAAGAGCAACAAAAATTTTTTATTTTTGTTACGTTAATTTTACGGCTATTTAATTGTTCAGATTAAAGAAAAGCGTTCGGGCATTTTTACAAATGTGCTGAATTGATCAGTATTATTTTGCGCGTATATTTTTTTATTTCCACGTATACCGTTACGTAAATTGGTATGATTTTTTTCGCTTCTAACGTCATCGAAGAAGGATAGTCATAGCGAGTATCCAGAAGTCTTAAAACACATTAAATGAACGACGAAATCGTAAGAATAGAGCATATGTCGAACTAATGGTATGTATAAAAACCTTTTCCTACAATATAGAAAAACTCTCCTTTTTCAGTGGGAACGTTAGCAACCAGCAAGTAGACGGATTTCCGCGATAAAGAGAAAAGGTTTTCGTTCGGAAGATAACTGGTTGTAGCCTTGAAAATGGAGGGTGGGATTAGCAGGCTGGATTGCTACGAGGATATGTTTAAGGAAATTACGAGAAAACTTTATGGCGAGGATCCCGATCATAGAAGTAGGTGGAAGTCTTTTGTATACCAAAGTTTTCAGTTTCTTTTTATAATTTGTGTCACTTTCTTTCCACGTCATAAAAACACCGACATTCTTTCACATATCTCGTTTCTGAGAAAAATAAGTCTAACAGACTAACTAGCAGCGAAATTGCTTCACAAATAACAATATATCCCTTTTCCCACCATAGAAAAGAGGCCTTGAGAGGAGGGTTCTTCGTAATGTCTTTTATCTCTAAAGTCATAATTTTAAGAATGAAAGCGATTTTTCTCCGACGAGATAGTGTTTCGTTGCAGTAAAAACACAATTGTGTCTCGTATATACACATATTTCGACGTAATTCATTATTTAAACAAAGTGATTAATATGATTCATAATGAATGGCTGTATTGACTCATCGTAAAGAAAATCAAAGGTATTCAACGAAACAATTGATTAACTCATCGTTTAATGTTAACTATGTTCGGCGACGAAATTCAACGACGAAAATCAACAAAATTCTGTGTTAGTTAATTCAGATGTTAATTCGGCTAAAGTTTCGAGGTTGAATTTATTTTCGTTTCTACTGATAATTACATTTGTTTTTAACGAATGCTTCACTTTATAAATAAGCACAATACTTTTGTCACCGTCAAATGTAACTTATTGCAATTTTGTTTTGTCGGTATAGCGTCAAGTGTACAAAACGAATTCGAAACATCAGTTTCGTACAAAAATGATGAAGATACCGGGAACGGGACTGATGGCAGTGACGACGGGAATTGGACATGCGAAGATGAGCCGCTCAAAGGTACAGACGGGAGCCGAATTGCAGCTTACCATGCTAGCAAAGCAACATGGCGATGTTATGAGTGTGGTAAGTTTCAGCGGAGTTTCAGAGGAGTTATTAATTATATGTGTATGACATGTTTCCTTAATAATGTTAATCTTTTATTTTCTACTTTGATAGGTTTAGCTCCCACTGTGGTACGATTTATTTACAACTGTCTAACCTCAAATAGCTAAACTGATTGATTGACATTAACATCAGTAATTTATTCATGCTTGTTCAAAAGCGTTACTTAACTTTCTTCGGGAATCAATAATTTTTTTGATCTTATCGTCGATACAGCCAACATAACGAAGTAATTTTCCATTATTCAACGATGTTAAAATGTTTAAAATGTGCAAGATGAAAATAAGCTGATTAATAGGGTTAGATCAGTGCTCGGAATTACTTGTATTTTTGCAATTTTCGAAGATAACATCTACTTTCTTCCTGTTGTCTTCCGTGCTCATTTGTCCATGGACTCGTTCGGAATTGATTCCGATCGCTCAATTATTATATATAAAATACAAGAGGAAATCTCTAAGAGGGAATAACTAAAAGATTCCGACTGGAATCGATTCTGAATAAGTCTGTAATACGTCCGTAATACGTCCAGCCCTGTGACTGATGATTGCCGCATTCAATCTTAGGACTGTTAACTTAGCTATATGAAGTAAGTCAAAGGTATTCAACGAAACATCTTTTACCTTCTCCATCGGTACGGCCGTGTCTTTCGCCTGCTGCTAGGGAAACAGGACTAGGAAAGGTGGCTTAGGATAGAAGAATGGGCGAGTAGAAAGTAGGCTTAGCCAAATCGCTTCTCGAAAATTTCGAATACTGGTATAGGGTAGAGGAATAGGGAAGAAAACTCCTCCGCTTACGATCCTGATACATTTAATGTCGCAAGAAAATTTATAATTCGATAACTCTAGTATAATTATTTTTATTGCCGCAATAAACACTATGATGATGACAAAAGCGACCAGAAGGTGCAATAAATGTATAACTGACCTTAATTGTCTTGCTTGAAAGTGTATAACTCTATAAATATATTAACGTACAAAATTCAGTATAATAATAATAATATATATATATAAGTAGGTTTATATATGGACAAGTGCATATTGAGATGTAAAGTAGAACAGAAATGTTCGGCGCTATGTTTCAAACGTAGAGCGATGCAAGCATTGCGCTAGATTCATTTTTACAGATCTTAATTGAAGGAACAGAGGCTAAAGATCGGATTTATAATGCAGCCGCTAGAATTGGCAATGGATGGACTGATTCGAACTGACTGCGATTTTACGATTTTACGACAGCCAGCTACCGCATTGTAGACTCAAACTAAGCGTAACGTCAACTTTCTCAAGACGTATATAAATGATCTTCGTAGCACAGATGTTAACACAAGGTTGCCACTGTCACATGTGTAATATATATCCGTGTGACTAAACGAAGTCAGTGCAGTCGCATTTTTCGTTAGCGGGGATTTTTTTAATGGTAGGGTTTTCTTTAGTTCATTATCTTGCAGGTCTATCTAGGGAACAATGACACCTGGCGCGGAAGATGCGGTCCCACTGACGGATAGATAAATACGCATACAAAGAAGAGCTACGTACAACCTGTCTAATAAGATCGTAGTCGACATAACTTTTAAACGATTTCTTATAAAAAAATGAAAAAAATACATATGCACTCGCTCAATACTATGTCGCTTTTATATTAACCCATTAGCTGCCACGATCCCCATTTGGGGATCAAAACAAAACATAATTTGAATATAATTATACTGTTACACAACTTTTTGTGCATATATATAACTTATCCGGCCAAAAATTTCAAAAAAAAATTTGGCAGTTAACGGATTAATAGAGCATCCAATCACTACCATTGTCAATTACTGCCTGACATCTTCGAGGCATACTTTCTACTAATTTTACAACATACTCTCGAGATAAAGATCGCCATACCGAACGAATCTGTCGAGATAATTGTTTCACCGTATACACTTCATTTTTACGTAGCTTTATCTTCATTAACCCACAGACATTTTCGGTTGGATTTGCATCTAGTGACTGTGATGGTCAGTCTAACGTTTCGACGTTATTTTCTTTCTTCCATTGGGGCTCATTATTAAATATGTCGTTTTCTAGCGAAAGTCGGACAATAACTTAGACTCTCCGACGATGTGTCGTAGGGGAAGAGTCTTTCTATCTGCTCCTCCAAATGTTTCGATATAAATTTACAAACAAAAGTTTGCCCGACTACGCTTTTATTAGATAGACATGCAACGTGTCGAAGCGCTGAGCACAGATTTATCTTTCCTTTTACTTTCTCCATTGGTACGGCCGTGTCTTTCGCCTGCTGCTAGGGAAACAGGACTAGAGAAGGTGGCTTAGGATGGAAGAATGAGCGAGTAGAAAGTAGACGTAGCCAAATTGCTTCTCGAAAATTTCGAGCACTGGTATAGGGTACAGGAATAGGGAAGAAAACTCCTCCGCTTACGATCCTGATACATTTAACACGTTAACTGCCACGTCAGTCACCAATAACCGACACTGAACTTTCCGTTCGGGCCGCGTCAGTCACCGGTGACTGACAGTATAAAGTACGATATAAAACTAAAAAAATTACATAGTTTAATAAGTAATTTCAGGATCGTATAATTAATATACTTAAATATTTCTTATCAAAAAATTTTAATGGATCTGGCGGAGATTTCCTCCGAAATGCGCGTGGCAGTTAACGTGTTAATGTCGCAAGAAACGCGAAATATTTATAATTCGATAACTCTAGTATAATTATTTTTATTGCCGCAACAAACGCTGCAACTATGCTTACTTGAATTGATTTGATCTGGTTTTTCCATAGGCGACGTGATGGGAGGTGGACCACGAGAAGCTGCGGAACATTTCATGGAGCTTCACTCCTCGCGAATTCTAGCTGATGAAAGCCGGCACAGACACCACTCTCCCCGTAAAGATTATCTGCAGGCGGACTTGAAGGTGGATGACGTGGTAACATACTTGGAAAGGTTGAGGGAAAGGGCTGAGCGAGCGGCACCACCGACTCGGCGAACACAAGAGACGCAAACCCTGCCCGCGACTCTATTGCCCATGACCCCCACCTTTCTGCTGCAAGAGTTACCCTCCGCCCCACAGCAGCCTCAGCATCTACATCAAGTAAGTAGAAAGTACTCGTAGCTCTTCAGTTCGGACGGTGACTCGGACGCATAGAGATCCTAATTATTCCAACTCAGATCCCAGATTCCTAAATTCAGTCTCACAAAGTCAATTCGTGCAGTTCAGTCGAGCTTAGCCGACAGTCACGTACATCGATAGTGATTTACCGTGATTTAGCATAACATTCGCCAATAATTTGTTATTGAATCGGCAACATCGGATAATATCATAAATGTCGCAGACCACTCCACCACCTTCAACATCGGCGCCATCGACGTCAGCGGCGGCTAAACGTTACAAATGCCAATGCTGCCCCTACGGTACTGATAGGCGCGACCTCTTTGTTCGTCACGAGAACATACATCGCGAGGAGAAACCCTTCTACTGTTACATGTGCCACAAGCCATTCAATCGTGCAGACCACGTGAAGAAACATTTCTCTCGTATGCATCGTGATGACACGTATGACGTATCTAGAATAAGGAAACCGCCGGAACAGAAGCCAATAGTACAAGACCCGGCGGAAGTCCCGGGGCCTAGTAATAATGTGAATGGCCCGCAACAGCAGCACGTTAGTTACCAATCTTTCGCCGGCAACAGAGATTATCAAATTCAACCTACACCTAGTACGAGCAACAGCGCTGCGATGTATCAAGCGCCGACCGTACAAAATGTCACCAACGCAATTCCTGCGCCCGAAACCAGTACTAATCGAAGAGGACAAAACAGCGGATGTCATAGCAAAAGCCATACTAAGAGCAGTTCGAAGAACACGTCCGAGCGAAGGTATATATCGCGGTTATCAGTCATTTCCGTGATTGCGTCATATGCGTCAGTGCATATATATGTATGTGTGTGTGTATGCATGCGTGCGAATGTATGTTGCGACCATTTTTCTTATTGGAGATAGCCCTGCCAGTCGGATCGGTCCAAATTTTCCACGCGCGGACGTTAGATTGCGCAATACTCTAAGGGTGACGTCACTGAAATCACAAAGAAGGATGCCGGGACGCGAAATTGCATTACCTTTAGTCGGACAATAACTTAAACTCTCTGATGATGTATCGTAGGGGAGGAGCCCTTCTATCTGCTCCTTCAAATGTTCTGATATAAATTTTCAAACAAAAGCTTGCCTGACTACGCTCTTATTGGATAGCTGTACATGCAACGTGTCGAAGTGCTTAGCACATTTGTCCTTTTTTTTTATCCTCTCCATTCGTACGGCCGTGCCTTTCGCTTGCTGCTAGGGAAATAAGACTAGGAAGGGTGGCTTAGAGTGGGAAAATGGGAGAGTAGAAAGTAGGCGGAGCGAGAATCGCTTCTGGAAAATTCCGAGCACTGGTATAGGATAGGGAAATAGGGAAGAAAGCTCCGGCGATACCGGCCCCACGGACGGGTATTTTTAATTGAAGCTTCTTTAATTTAAAAAACGGAGAATAGCGGGGAGAGATTTCCTCTCGCGAATTCGAAATCAAACGGGGAGGAAACCAGAGCGTTCAGCTCGCGAACGTGAGCTCTCAATATGCGAGTACTAAGACAACGAACACAAAGGAAAGTAAGCACTTGAGTTTACTGACCGACAATAGTTTATTCGGGATAAATCGTGCACGCAGCTTTATCACGTGTAACGGGAATGATAATCGTATTAACGATCAAACGGATTTTCGATAGCACTGTAACTAACGTATTCGAACGCAATGCGGAGAAAAGAAAGAAAATAATAAAGCCAGCGGCACACGATACTTGTTTTCGTGCTGGATTGCTTGCTGGATAGAAATACTGCGTTCTTATTGGTGCATTTCCAAAAATGAATCACAATACATCAGCATTTCCATCCAGCAAACTTTACAACGTTACTAACGAATTCTCTTCCGATTCTGTTAACGCAAATGTACAGAATCGCGAACCCGATGGACGGTTTCTTTCCGACGCGACACAAGTACCAGTAGAAGCGTGATTACATTCAAACGCAACGGACGCACTAATGAACGAAATATTACGTCGAGACTAACGAACGTAATCATACAAACGTAATACCAATTATTTCTACAAATTATTTATACTAATCATTTCAAACGCACGGACTCAATAATATACAAACGCGATACTAATTATTCCATATACGCAAAAGACGAATTATCTTGATAACCCGATGAACGGAACGCGATGAATGCTGTACACGAGCGCGATGACAACATGGTGGCGGCTAATAACTTTGTTAGGGTGCCCGGCAACTCGACGCTTGCGAAAAGCGGAAAACGACCGTTGCTTGCGACATAACGCGAATCCCATCGGCAGCTGTCCTGGAACCTCGCGCTCTTCACGAATTTCTGCTGGTCGCTTAAGATTAGCGCTTGATGATGTCTCACTGACAGGCTTCTTCAACGCTCCGAATTGCCAAAAACTCTCTGGCAATATTTATTCTTCAGTGTGGGTGATCAACCAGCAATCCACAGGTCCGAGTTTCGAAAACCCTGAGAGACATGAGGATGGTTCTGGGAGCCATCCTCTTCCTTTTTTCATGTTCACGGTGTCTAAGGACCTCGGTTTTATAGACTGTAACGCGGGGTAGCCCACTCGCTACGAGTGGCCATTTGCTCTTCGCCTCATGGAAACTTCCCGTCGCAGTTTACGACCGGCATCCTATATGCTTACCGCCATTTGTTCCTGACTTTTCGTCTAAGCTCTGAATCGGCGAGTTTTCTTTGGCTGCTGACGCGAACAAAAACAGACGTAGCTCGCCCGAAAGTCGTAGGTATTGGCATGCTCTCCAGCAAACCAATTCCAAGTAACACATGAAGCTTTAATACGGCTACAATAACGTTGCCGCATCTTAAATAGTAATATTTTTGTCTAACGCAAACAACAATGTCATTATGATGTTTTGACAAAGTTGTAGCAGCAAAAGTGAGATAACATTTTTAGGCTTTGAAAACGATGTCGCAGTCATTTGACTGCACAACTATTTTATTGTAATGAGGTCGATGTTATCATAATTACATTATAGCAATAGCAGTCGGAATAAAAATAAATAATCCAATAAACAGATTTTCTCACATGTAGATTAATATTTAGTGGAAGTTAAATTTTAATTTTTAAATTATGTAAAAATGTTGAGAAGAGAATTAAAAAAAAAATGTTTGATTCAATTAGGATTAAACCTCAGGCAATCCGGCTTTCGCCTCAATAAACAAATTTAGAAATTAATTTTAATTGCTGAAAATTATTATAATTTATAATGTACGTATAAATATACTAGCACGAATTCATAACTACACTGATCATAGAACTGCACACACATCCTTAAATAATAATTGTAGAGCCGTACGAATAAATGCATGGGTTCGTTCAACCATCGTTGATACATATTAAATTTAACATAAAATTGATAGCCATGTTACTTTATTTTTTACTTTCACTGTGACATATAAATTACAACTAGATTACAGTTATTTATTTTCTAATTTCAAAGAAGCAAAATGGCCGAGGCTAGTTTTGATTTTTTTTTAATAATTGTCATGCTGCTTTTACAACCATTAATATAGCTAAAATAATTGTGATTGAATTGTGGTTTTTGTTATTACTGTTACAGTGACTTCATATCAATTAATGCAGCTAAAACGGCTGCGGTTAGGTTTGGTTTTTCTTAGCTGTCACAGCGGCTGTAATATAGTTAAAATAGTTGTGGCTACATTTTGACTTTTTTATTAGCTATTACAACGCTTTTAAGTCCAGCAAAATAACATTTGCACCTAAATAGAGTTGGCAAAACGTTATATTAGCCATATTTTTGCTATCGCAGCGAATATAGCCAGACTGTGTTACTTGGGATGCATATTGCAAATATTGATAATTGAAGTATCGAAAATAATCTGGAATAATCTACAAAAAGGAACTCCGTCTTAGACGGAGGAAACGCGAGATACGCTGGCTTTTCTTCCCGGTCGGGCTCTTCGCACTTTTTTGACGGACAATCATTTTACACGTATATGCGTGTGCGTGTACATGTAGATGTATATGTGCGCGTGAGTGTATGTGTATGCTTGCGCGCGTGTTCGAATGTGTGTCCGTACACGCGAGTATGGTATATGCGTGCATACGCGGGCACACATGCGAGTGAATGTGTGAGAATATGTGCAAGTATGTGTGCATTTGCGTACGCGTGTAAATATGCGTGTAAATATGGATGTTCACGTATGTGTGAGACTGCGTGCATGTCTATGTGTTATATGTGCGGACTTACACACGTCTGTTTCTATGTCATAGTATTGTTATAATTACGATAAAAAAAGATATATCCCACAGAGCGTTCCCAACTAATCTCGCGTTCCCGCCGTGCATAGGTAGAACTGGTGAAACTGAGCAGAAAAGTCATGTGCCATTTCGCAAAATTCACAATAGTTAGCGAGGAATTAATTATTTTGCCTAAGTTGATGAATGCACTGGAAGCAGTAAGTCGAATTTTGTATTAAAAAAAATGACTCACTTCTGAAGATCTAGCAACTATGAATATCAACTGGTAGCGAGAAGCGTGATTCTTTTCGGCGCATAATTCTTTGTCACATGACGCTCGCTATTCATTGCGTTATTCTGTCTTTAGAAAGGTGATACTCATCTTTGCTGGAGAATCTTCAGAAGTAAACCATTTTTCTTTGTACAGAGTTCGATCTACCGTTCGATCTACCGTTTCCCGTGCGCTCATTAACTGAGACAAAATAATTAATTCCTCATTAACTGTTGTGAATTTTGTAAAATGATACGACTTTTCTGTTTACTTTCACCCGTTCTATCAGGGGAACCGAGATTAGTTTGGGATACCTTGTATGTAGCCATAGATATTTTAACCGTATTGATGACTCCGACAGCTAATAAAAAAATCAAAATGCAGCCACAGCTATTTTAGCCGTATTAATAGTACATTAATCGCTGTGACAACTATAAGAAAAACAAAAACTAGTCATAGCTGTTTTAGCTGCATTAATTGGTATAAAGTCGCTGTAACAATATCAATATAACTAAACAACTATAGAAAAAGTCAAGACTAGATTCGGTCATTTTGTTTTTTTGGGGTTAGAAAGTGAATAACTGTAATCTATATACACCAGAATATAGTTGTAATATTGTAATGTTGTAGGTTTGCTTGTAATTACTGTTCGTGGACGGGGGCAGATAATTGGTGTTTGAAAAGACATCACAACACACATATTAAACCTTATCAATGCACCATGTGTGAATATCGAGCAGCTCGCTCGGAGAGGCTCGCAACACACATGACGCGAGTGCATAGTAAATATCAATGCACTAAGTGCGGCACTGTATGTGAAAATGAAGGAGAGCTGGTCCTACACCAACATCAGTCACATAAGATGAACAATGCATCGACTGCATCGACCTCACGAGCTTCTATACCTACGACGAGTCGGGTTACAATGCAACCTACAATGCAGTAAGTTGACACCTTCTATATTAGATCTTATTATATGATATTTATTCATTTATTCACTTATAGAGTATAAAGTGTTTTTTTTTACAAACAACGAACATAAAAAGTATTGAGGATAAATGAAGGAAAAGTACGATCATTTAAACATATTCGTATTATGAGAAAATGTGTGTGTGTGTGTGTGTGTGTGTGTGTGTGTGTGTGTGTGTGTGTGTGTGTGTGTGCGCGCGCGCGCGCGCGCGTGTGTGCGTGTTTGTGTATGTGTATGTGGAAGGAAAAAAGATTAGTGTGGTAGAACGTTTAGCCATGAAGTTACGTTATTCCCCAAAAACTAAATCCTTGAAGATACAGATTAACTTATTAGTTGTTATATTTTCAAATTATTTAGACATGAAATTATATTCACTTATCGGTTTATAATTAGACACTTTTGATTTATAACTTCTCTTGAATATGTGTTATAGAACATATTTTCCAGAATTAAGGAAAAATTCCACTTATTTCACATTCTATTTATATGCTTCGCAATGGGAATAATATTACGCATAGATCGAAATGTTTAATTGCTTTTTGCTGATTTGCCGAATTACACGATGCAAAAGAGCAATGCATAACGAGCAACTTTGTAGTTCTTCTTTATTCGATCCTGATTTAGAGGTTTCATTAATAAGTTTTTATCAATGGTACGTAATTTCGTTATTTGTGTTCGTGCTATGCAGCAATAAATTCGGGAAATCAAAGTATCACTTCCAGTGACGGTTAATTATTTACACGATGGTGCGAAATCAAATCTGTCTTGTAAAATTTGTTCATGGGAGCAAGCGGTAATTTGGATAAGTTATAACATGACATAATTATTCGAGCAGTAGGAAGAAAAAGTCGAAAGAAAAATTAATGTTCCGCTCATTATATTATCTCATATATACATATATACATATATTACATTCTTCGAAAAATTCATACTAAAATAATACACAGTATTAGATATACCGAGATAATAATAGTTTGTCCTCTTACTGATATTCTCTTAGTAACATTCGTAGAACTTTTAAATTTCGGAGATTCTAAAAAAAAAAATCTCTTTGATGAGAAGCATAATCTTTTCGCAAGAGATCGATTTTTATTTATATCCGCTCACTTAATACACTAATTAGTTTCGCTCATTGATTTTAATGAGCAGTTAATGCAAAAATCAATCATCGAATTTATAGCCCATCTGGAGGAGGCCGTGCGCCACCAGGGCCTCCTGTTTTCCCAGCTCCGGCTCAACCTATTATTCCACAAACAACAGCAACTATTATGCCGCCCACTACTACCATTTTGGGGTAAGCTTCATGGCATTTACTGCTACTGCACGTGATGCTACCTTTTGTTATTTTATTAAATTACCTTTCGCATTTTGTTACTTGATTATTTTTTCATTTGTTTTTCTCAATTAGCTGCGTGCAGAATACTCCATTAATGCGGCATTCCCATGTCCCATTCCGTAGGCATAGTGACATCTAAAATTCTTAATTAGGCGCATCATTTATAAGTAGTACAATTAATTGGCAAAACATTGGTTCAATATTGGCATTTGTTGGGGATACATTGAATGAATGTTGCCCAATATAAAATCAGCCAGACAATCAAACCTGTAAAAACAGATTTTACGTTTTACGATTTTAGTATCTATAAATTTTTTCGATAGCTTGCTAGCAGAAATATAACAGGATTTGTTAGCAGAGCATGATAGATTAGCAATAGATTAATCTATTATTAAGTTCTGCTAGTAAATCTTATTATATTTCTGCTAATAAGCTATCGACAAAATTTAAAGCAGATACTGTGTAAAATATGCTTCTGCAAGTTTGGCTATCTGGCTGACTTGTGGGGCTGAATGTTGGGCAACATTCATTCAATATAGACCCAATGAATGCCAGCATAACCAACATTAGACCAACGTATCGCCAATGAATTATGCTACTTGGATATTCATGCATCATGACTGTTGATTATTCTGTAAATGGCAGCAATAATCCTCAATCGTAATATATATATAAATATATATATATATATATTCAGAAATGATACTCCTAATTGGACGATATTACTATGCCCAAGGAATGGGACAGCATTAATGAAATCTTCTGTGTGTCCAATGCAGCGCGATAATAAGTCGCTAGCTTTTCTGAATTTTACGTTTTGTCCACTCCGATGAATATTAGCGCGCATAACGAAGGGTTACGAGTTTTTGCATTAATTGCTGATTAAAATCTGTCATATGAGCGGCGGTGTGATGCCACTAGGTGGTCACGTTTCCTCGATATGAGATCGGCGTTACGATCGTAACCCGTCGATGATGCGTCCGACGACACGTCATTTCGCGCGTCACTATCCACTCCTCCTCCTCCTGCGTTTTATGTTACGTTCTCGTGTCATTTTTTGATTATTTTTTTCGTTACAAAGCTTATACCTCCCGATCGGTGGTGCCGATCGTGTTGTCGCCATGTGCACGCTTTGTTTTTGCTTTCGGTGTAGTAGACCGCGCACACGTGTGTGCGCGCTGTGGTTGCTGGATGTGTATCCCGATCTAGTTACACACCCTTCCCCTAACGTCGCGTGCCGCGACGGACGCTCATACGTTGGTAGAAAAATGACGCGAACGTAACTTATGGAACAGTGCCGCGGTGGTTGCAGCCACGAGATGGTAAAGTCGCCTGCAACTGCAACGACTATGGCATACCCCACGGAGGAGGAGAAGCGGTCGTACCGTCGCGCCGTCAACGATGACGACAACGTCAACGGTGACGACGACGTCAACCACGACGACGTCGACCACGCCGACGACGACGACAACGACGACGACGACAATGACGGCGTCGTTCGGAGCAATGGTAACCGCGAGGAACGCAATCGTGACTTCGGCGCGTGTCGCGTATGCAGTTTCAAGGGCGATAGGGACTTTAAATCATGTAGCGATCACAGTATTAGATGTATTAAGGAGGACGTTACTGATGTGTCTAACAGGCCGCTTGCTCCTATATGTGGCATTGCGTCCCTTCAATGCCCCATAACCATATACTACGATAAAACACAAGACCCAGAATTATTTCGTACCATCAACTTATTACTAAAAAAACGGATACGGAAGCTGAAGATGAGATCAACCATCACCGTCCCCTCGGTTTCTAGAAGCATCATTCAACCCCAGACGCAGGATATACAAGTGAGAAAACGTCGGAGGAAGCAGTTGTATCCACAAAAGTTAGATGCACATATGCTGGAATCCGAAGAAGATGTCGGTGAGATGTGGTCGAACTCTATAAATCAGGTAAAAATTAAAATTAACAATGATAAAGCGCCATTAAGATTATTCAGGTGCATTCTGTGCCCGAGGCATACGGCCGCGCGAGGTATAATCGACGAGGGACATAGACCATATCACACTCGGGCTTCGTTGTTATTACACAAACTCTGGCGTCACAGACGACGAGTTAAGTCTGTTCAGGGTCATATGTCCATCGACAATGTATCGTCACTTACCTCCTCGATCACACTAAAAGCTATTTTCGTCGCTAGGCCGAATTACAATTATTACAGATAACATTGTCCGAGCGCATGTATTGTAATTCTACGAGTCCAATTCGTCGACCATAGCTTTTACACGAGGCTCTCCTCCAACTTATAAACATTCTTCCGATACCTTCGTATTCGCAGGTGAATATATTGTTTGTCTGTCTACATAAGCGACTCATTCGTTGCGCAACAACTATTTATACCCGTGAATCCGAAGGTGAATTTCGTATTCGTACAAGATGTTTATATTTGCGGTAGAGGAGATTATCAAATGTATCAATCCGTTTTTTCTTGTGTAACACGTTCGTTAGCTATACGTATTAACATCATCTCTCACGAGAAATCAGCGTCACACATAACAATGATCATTTTTCTCTCACTTTTTAAATAGAAGAAAACTGAGTTTGTTTTACATATTTATGTAAAAATTATACAAAGTGAAATGCAGAATTCCCCGAATGAACCGTGGTAGCGAACGTGTTATGACAAGTTAGTACGTAACTTAGTACCAAGTACAAATACCAATTATATTTATTATTTTGATCTTTTACTGTATTTTTTTAACATGATGAACCTCGTATCTCTATAATTAAAATCGAATGTTGTAAGATTTATGCGATGCAATTTGATACTGGCAGCATAAGAAACGAGAAGATTGTTCTTAGCGAAATTGGACAAAGAATGGGACGGCACGTATGGTTGCACGGATGATTTGGTAATTATTCGTTTCAACGAACATTCGATAACCTTGACCTTAATATGTGTCGAAAATATTTTCCTGAGTAACTTCCAGGAGGTTCAGTCGATGGTTTTCGTTTATTAAAAAATTAATTCCAATTAAAATTTGAAAGTAATAACGATATTTACTAAATCAAAACATGGTATAAATATATATGACCTTTTCGAATAAATATTTATAAATATATTCAGCGTAAATCGTTGTTCGACAACTATTTCTACCCGTTAATCCGAAGGTGAATTTCGTATTCATACAAGATGTTTATATCGCGCAGCGTAAATATTGCCTTATTAAATTGAAGAGTATATCTTATAATAAAATAACAAATCTTGTGGAATGAGATTAGCAAGGACTTCTATGCAAGGCTTATGCTTAAGCGACTTACCACTGAGATATATTGCCTAGTATATTTTATTATATATTTAAACTTTGACCTTGTGATTTAATAATAATTTATCAGAAATAAAGATCGACGGCTGAAACTATCTGGAGGTTATTCAAAAGGATACTCCCGATAACATACGTCAAGATTAACGTCATCGGAACTGTGTCCGTTAAAATGAATAATTATTGATAGTTCATGCAAGGAAAATAACAATAAAGATTAGAAAATTCCCGTGAAATATTTGTAAAATATTTCGCTTGGGTAGCTACTGGCTTCAGATTGTCATGTTCTTCGCATGAACTCTATCGTAATCAGGATAAGCGGCTAAATTTGCTCGAGATGAAAGTCACACGAGATGAGCATTATTATTTAGTATCTTACTTTACGTTATAATTTAGAGGAATATTTCTTAACATACATTAATAAGAGACAACAAATTTACAGTTTATTAGAAAGATATACAAGTGTTCGTAATTAATCATTCTTCTCAGATTGAATTGTGCAAACCAAGAACAACAGCTGCTTCCATTCTGGTTACGATAAAGTTCAGTAAACGTACGATTCGATCAATTTACCTTAAATGGGGAGAATTTGCCGACGTTATATGCAGTTATTCCAAATGCCGAAGATACTAGTTAAAAATTTTGCAAGTTTACCGAAATATTGGACCAGTTAAAAAATTTGGTTTATTTATTTGAACACTTTATCATTTATTTCATCATCATCATCATCATCATCATTTAATAATTTTTTCACAAGAAATTTATTTTATCTTATGTCACTTTTTTCACAAGATATTTTTATTTTATTTCATTTGAATTATTCATATATATAAATCGACATAATATTTTTAACATATGAAGTTATATCGTTCTAACAATCTTTTAACAATTTTCCATAAAAGATGCATGCTATGTTCTAGAATGATGTAACTTCATGTTCTAGATTATATATATTATGTCGATTTGTATACATCTGATTTTAATACGGT
This sequence comes from Dinoponera quadriceps, assembly GCF_001313825.1. Taxonomy (NCBI): domain Eukaryota; kingdom Metazoa; phylum Arthropoda; class Insecta; order Hymenoptera; family Formicidae; genus Dinoponera; species Dinoponera quadriceps. The sequence continues at coordinate 14,409 of NW_014556974.1, read as the reverse complement.
TTGGATGCTTTTGATGCAGCGCAAAATACAGCCGATGTGTTTCACACTTCATGTTTCAATAAGAATTAGGTTGTCTCAATGGACTATCGGTTCCGAACTACATCGAACAAAAAGTATTCAAATCATTTTAAAACCAGGTGTATATGTATGTAATACAGGCAACAAGACTAAATATAATGTCTATATATTATATACCACTATTGAAATAACATCCACATAATAATTTATCAGGATTGATAAATAATTGATTTTCCTTGAACTGACAAACACAAATTTGATTAAAAAACCGAACCGAAGTCTCATAATTTAAAGTAAACTTAATGGATTTTTCTTGTTTTAATCTAAGATCATTCATTTTTCATCATTCATCATATTCATTATTTTTTAATATACTCTGACACAAAAAGTAACGAGAGGTTTTATGAAAAGTGAGATTTCAAGATACTGTCTTAGGAACTTTCATGGATTTACACGAAAAATGAATCTTTTCGATCGAAATGATTTTTTCTCATCATTTTTCTCATGTTCGAATGGCATTCGAGAAGCCATCGAGATGTATTCAATATTTTGTTAGTGAGGAAAAGTCAATTTCGAGAACGACACAATTGAACAGAAGGCTGTAGACCTTCGTTTTATTGGGATATGTCGTTTTCAATATGTAATATGCAAGATCTATGATTGCTCGGGAAAATGAAAACAGAAGCTAGTCGGAAAGTCGAGTCCTAGTATTTCTGCGATCGAAATCGTGTACATTTCTAACTTCCAGAAATAAGAGGGGATGGAGATACCGAGTTACGCATGATTGAAATAAATGTGACTCTTCAATTGAAAGTACTTTAACGTAACATAGAAAGACATGTGAATACATTTTTCGCAGCGGCCTGCTCAACCGCTTTCGAGCATAAGATATATCAATCGGATGTAAGGGGTCGTATGTTACATAAAGTACAGAGTGTCCTAAAATTAATCATTTCATTAATGTTGCTGATTAATTTCAAACACAACTGATTAACTTCAAACTAATTTTAAACTGCTGTTACAATTAGTTCAACTAAAAATTATTCGCATCTCCAGTAAAAATTTCATTCAATATTGTGGTTATTTCTTAACACATATCAATGTTTTTTTTAATTCTTATAACATTATTAGTTTTCCAATATAAACTTCATCTTTTAGAGAACCCTATAGAATCATGTCTAAGGCAATTAAATCCGAAGAGCACGGTGATCAATTAAAACTGGAATGTTTGCTTAAAATTAAGCAGTTAGGGAATATCTTCTTCTTCAAAAGAATCTTGGAATATACATCTATTCGTTTTAAATAATCACGCGTCCTTCTTTCATAGTCAGCATAACAAATCTCGAAATTAAATATATGTACAACTATTCAAAATAAGGTGATTGATTTTGAGACACTTTCTACTATGACCCTTGATTGCGAAAAGTGCACTACGACGATATTTTTATGTAAAATTAACGACGAGATGGACAGATTGCAGCGATAATGGTCAATAATCGATGTATTATCGAATTTGTCTTTTTCAATATGTTCGTCCATCTAATTCTGCGTATTCTTTCCCCCTTTTTCTTAAGAACAATGATGACGTCGTTAATGTTTCGGAGGAATTTCATAATGTAAGGCTTCCGGGAGACATGCTTGACTAAACGTGATTTTTATATAAAGCGTTTGTACAAAAAACGTTTTCTTGTTTACGTTATCACGTGAAATATATTATATCACAAAACACGAATAAAGGAAAAGTTGCAGACTTGTAGGAGGATCTCGTTGCAGACCCAAATGTTTGCACTTTTCTATATTTTCTTCTAAATTACATTTTTACTCCTATATAAGCATGCATAATCATAATCAATTCTCCAATATAATCCTAATCCCATAATATACAATTCCAATATGTTCTCATAGGGTCAGAGAATAAAAAGTTAAACCACTTTCATTTTGATGAGTTTTGTAACATATCCTATATGCAAGAGAAGAATTTGGTTTTTCATAATCCTCTAAAGATACATTTTTTTCTATTGAATACTAGAGAAGTTGAAGCCGATATCTGAAATGGGCATCAGAATTGACTCAGAATTGACAGAATTGAATTAGTTTTGCATAACTTTGTTAAGTACGGGATATGTTGCCAAGCTCCTCGAAATAAAAATATTACAATTTTTATTTATTAACAGAATTTTTATTCACTTTTTCAACCACTAATTTCAAGTCGAATTTTACACAGCAAACCAACAACGAAAGACAAAAATCATCAACTGAAAGGCAGAAAGAAAGGAAAAAATTGGTGTCTAAAAATAGAAGAGTAAGGCAAGAAGAGACGAGTGAGAAGAAGAGTACAACAAATGCAATATACGTATACAATGTAGAATATAAAGTAATTACGTAACAACGATATAGCTATGACAACGCAAGAAGCCAAGCTACAACTCAAACTTATTTCTACATGAAGTCCATACCAGTCATCGGTAATGAAAATGTCTACAACGAGACTTAAAGGGATTAAGGTAACAGTAAGGTAACAGTAAGGTTCATGTCAACGTACGATGCTCATTTTTAGTGTCAAAATAAGTCACGTGATTAAAATCGCTACTGGATAGTGAAAATTGCATGAAAAGGATATAATAATGTGTCGAATTTTGAACACTATAATGCCCGTCGCGCGTAGTTTCTCTGTCTGAGAATTATGTCATTCCGAAATAAATATTACGTGGTTAAAAGAATAATATAGAAAAAATAATAGAGCATAATGTATATGTATGTGTGTATATAAACACATAAAACATTTAAATATTCGAATTGGTAGTTCACATTACGTGGTGCTAGAAGTTAAATCAAATTCAGTTCCTTTTTTTGATGTTAAAGTCAGATTATAATTACATGACCACGTTTTCTCAACGCGAATATTTTATGAACAGCACTCATTGAAATATATGGTTTGCTCTTTTTAGCTACACTGCTGAACTGGTGCAATAGGTTAGAGTGAGATAAATATATTTTGTCTCGCTCTACTTTATTGCCTCAGTTCAGCCGTGTAGCTTAAAAGGACAGGCCAACAGATATATTGAAAGAAGCACAGCCATATAACGTTTATGGGCGGAAAATCAAAGACAGATAGATATTTAGAGTTATTAGGGTTTAGAGTATTAGAGTCTATCTTTTTCTAAAGGAGAATTCACACTTGGACAGAAAAGCAGAAAGCAGAAAGCAATCAGAACTCGCGCTGGTAGTCGACAGTTTCTGCTTTATTTACTGCTTACTACCAGCGCAAATGCTGATTGGCTTCTGCTTTTCTGCTTTCTTGTCAAGAAGTGAATTCTCCCTAAAGAACTCGATGCATGCACACAAGGTATGAAGGTATAGGGAGACTAAAAAATGGAATCATATTGTGTTTTAATTGCCTGGAACAGTCCCATATATGTAATATTACTATATTGCCAAGTGAGATTGTAAAATCTCGTTATAAATGTTATGAATTTTTAACTGAAATCCCGTTTTTCGATGTCATTGATTCAATTTCAACTAGTAAAAAGTAACTAAAATGTAATTTAATTTCTACGATTGTAAAAATTTATTATTAAAGCTTTTATAAACATACGAGAATTTTTTCGGGTTTGTATACATTCCGGAACAGTGTAAAAACATGTATTTCCCTGAACGATCTGAATTGTCAACAGAAAATTCTAAATTCAACATTGCCGATAGAAGGTTAAATATTTCAGCACAATATGTTATATATATAATTTAATTTGAAAAAGAATTTAGTTTTAAACAACGATTGTATAACATATTCATTGTGTTTTAAGCCTCCATTAATTAATATTAATCAAAATTTTTAGTTTCTTAAGCTTTTTGTCAAAATAATTATTTTGTCCTTTAAAGACCAGAGCTAACTTGTGCACGCTTATCGACAGTTGTCTATAAGCGTGTACAGAATAACAGCCCAGATGGTCCATTGTGATTGTGGTTTCAAATGACAGTAGTTGGAACAACTAACAGTAACGAAATAATTTCTATTTTGATCAATTTAAATGATTTTAAATTACTTTGTTTTGTCATAAGTTGGAGATTAAAATTAGGTGACTATGTTCAATGCATTAAGTGCTTCATAAGTTGGTACCTTGAAAGACCAGATGACTTACAGTAGTTGTAGTTACTAACTGTTGTTATTGGAACAACTAACGGCAACTGAAATAAGAAAGTAAAATAAAAAAATTGAGAGAAAAAAATAATATATAAATATATAGTTCTCTTTAGTTTATAGATCTTTAATATAATATTTGATATGATATTTTAGGTTTTTGCTGTGTAGGAAAATACTTAAGCGGGCTTCCAAAAATTTAACTTATCCGCTATTGATCAGTTGTTATTGTGTTATCCATTCTTACCGACAAAAACTGACACATTGAAGTTCTAATATTGAACAGCAGTGTCGCTCTTTCATGTTGACTTTTCTTGAGCTTCTTCATGTTACAGACGCTGCGTGAGAGTGTAGCTGCATCGCGAATATCGTAAAAAGTACAAAACTGTCTATAAACTAGACACATGTAATAAGGCAGTATTTTAACAAAAGATAACCTCTGAAAAGACAGTGAATAACTTTGTTAACATAACTCCAATGTTTTACCTGGGAGACAGAGATAAATATATAAGCATCGTATACCGTCTAATATTGCTAACAACTCATAATTAAAAGATGCGTTAAGGGATACTTGACAAGAATTGGGTGATAGTTAATATCGACATGTCCACGCGTTTTTTTAACAGTGTGTGTGTGTGTGTGTGCACGCGCGTAAAAGCTTTGCAAAAATGTTGCACGTGGGAATCATATGTCTTATTTCATCATATCGTATAAATGAAATAGAGCACTCTTTCTTACTGAATGAAAAATGTTTACTGTCCTAAAATCTCTAACAGAATTAGACACTATACATATATAAATATACAAGTAAATTAATAACATCATGAATTGTGACAATTTGGAACTGGATTTTATCTATCCGTTGTTGATACATTTAGTTCTAAAAGATATTATTTACATTTATAAAGTATTTTAATGATTTATTTCCTTTTCTTTGTTTTCTTTTTTTTATCCAGTGCAATATTTTCAGAAATATATTTAAGGTATCTAATAAATAACTGTATCGAAACTGTTATGTATACATTTATCAAAACAAAGTTACACGTTAAACTAACAAGCAGTAATATTACCAAATCTGAGCCGTTTTAGCGTTATACTTATACTTCCTTAAATATCGATAGAAATGCATGAATAATAACGATCTTTGTAGACACCGCCTATTGCCTGCAGAGAAGTTTGCACTTTTCCACAGTTGGATTTCATCGACTCCCTCATCCCTATTCTTTTTCTTCTTCTGCTTCTTCTCGTTTCATAACATCTTCCAAACTTTTCTTCTTGGAGACGTAAGAGACGCTTGATCTCAGAAATTATATTAGCTAAAAAAATCATACGAGGATCATTTGGCGGTGTTGCCCTTCACGCTGTTTTGTTACTGTTTAAAAAAGTATTATTATTATTTTACTACCAATAATAATAATAATAACAATACTTCTCCAATAATAATTATAATACTATTTCTCTAAACAGTGCACGGAGTAACATTCGCTAAATAATAATCCCCATACGATTTCTAGCTAGAATACCATCTCTGAAATTGAGCGTCTCTCTTACGCGTTTTATGCCATAAAGAGAAACTGTAGCAGCAGATGTTATGATGAAATGAAAGGGAATGGGGGTCGCGGGGGGATTGCAGCAGTCGGCCGATCCTTCAAGCTGGGAAAAGTACAAACTGCCCCTATCTGCAGGCCTGCTTTAAGATAATACATAAATCATATAAGAGTTACCATCCAAAACAGTTAAGAATATGTCTGCTGTGGTATATATATTGTTATATAGTCTATTATAGTGCCGAATGTATCATCATCATCATTTTCTTATTATAATAATAATAAAATTACTTGACATAACGACATGCTTTTCTCAAAAGCTGCTGCTCTAAATGAATAATTCAAAATGTTTTACGATGGATAGCCCGTACACCATCCTCATCAAACTCTCTTTTACTGACCCACATCTTCTTAAAAGTATCTAAAGAAGCCAAAATGGAACCACCGATCCAGGTACTGTACAATCGTTCCTGAGGCGCTGATATCTGTCATCATACACAATATATATGTAATTCTATATATATATATATATATCCTGCTTTTTCTTCTATCTTCTAAATTTATATATTTATGGGTTTTTACTTTTTTAATATTTTTCTTACCCTTATTTTAATGTCTTTCGGCGACATCCTACGAATTTCCGACAATAATCTATCACCAAATCCCTGTAATAAAGAATAGATGAGAGAATGTTATTTTTTTGTTTCTATGAAGTATAAATACAAATATATACATATACATGTATGTGTATGTATTTGTCCACTTACACGAAATAATGTTGATCCTCCAGACAGAACAATATTTTGAAATAGAACTTTTCTTAAATCTAAGTCGGACTTCTGAATGGAATATGTTAATACTTCATGAAGGCCTTCGCACTCTTCACCTATCAGATCTGGTCTAAAGAGTACTTCAGGTGCTCTAAATCGTGCTGGACCAATCTGCAAATATAAATATACATATATTTGATACATTAGAAAAGAAATATGTTAAATATATATAAAGATGATTTATTCTCTATTCCACGAAAATATCTTTTTTTTATTTACTATATATACGTAAACTACATCTTTATCATCAATTATTCGCCAAAGCTCAAATTGTTTTATTTACCTCCAAGTGACTGCCATCGGGCAATATATATTGAAACTTTTCAGTTTCTATAGTTTCTTCTTTCTGCGGGTTGCTGGCAAGATAACATGCTCGCTCTTTGATCATTCGTACAATTTCAAATTCTGCCGTAGTCTTGAAATTAATACCTTCCTTCCGTAAAAGTAGCCTAAGATGCCTTGTAACATCACGACCTGCTATATCGACTCGCATTATACTGTGTGGCATAGCGAAACCTTCATAAATCGGTACAGCATGTGTAACACCATCACCAGCATCTAGAACTACTCCTGTGGTTCTGCCAGTTGCGTACCTATTATATGTATATGTATATATTTTTATAAATATATATATTTATGAATAATAAATATAATTGTCATATATGCGTTTGCTCTTTCACTAGGAAACTAAAATTAGTTTCTAAATCTAGTATTGAAAATAAAAACTTGAAGACATTGCTTGCTTTTATTGTGAAAAATTACTCACAAACTAAGTACAGCCTGCATGGATACAAATAGAGCTGGGACGTTAAAAGTTTCAAAAAATATTTCTGCAGCCTTCTCACGATTTTTTCTAGGATTTAAAGGTGCTTCTGTGAGTAAAACTGGATGTTCTTCACTGAATGTAGCTAATTGATCTTTACTATATACGTAAGACCAAATATGTTCCATATCGTTCCAATCTGTTACTATGCCATGCTCCATCGGATATCGAATAGACAGAAGGCCGCGATGTTCCTCTGCTATTGGACCCACAAACAGATCACCCTCCAAAGCACCAGCCATAACACGTACATGTTTTGGCCTTCCAATACTAAGTAGAAATTATATATATTAAATTTTATACATTACACAGTGACCAACTAACATATACTAAAATTCACAAATTATATTTATTTATTATATATAAATTATATATTTATACTAAAATTTCTTTACAAGTGATTGATTTTCATTAAGACAGAATTGATTTAAATATTTTATTTGATTACAACTTCCACATGCACACACATAGTTATCTATATGTCTCATAAAGAGAAAAAACAAAATATATAATAATAAATCAAGAATAATCATTTAATTATGTTCAAGTGGAATATATAGCATTTGATATTATATTAAAATATGTATCATCTGTCAATCATCTAATATGATAACGATGCAACTTTAAAAAAAAAATGGATATTACTAATGTTAATTGGTAAATTGTTGTTGTTTTCATAGATACTGACTAATTTGGAAATCTGCATTTTGGTATCTGGCCACCTGCAAATCCTGCCTTGATTACGCCAGATCCCTGACAACAGAGCAAAACACTGTTTAGAAGTGTAAAATTCTATCGATTTTAGAAGAAACCAGAAAGAAAAATTTACATATCCATCGCGATCAAATCGATGGATTAGACTGTCGGATTAGAATATCGATAAACTCTCAAAGATACTCCTCAAAAATATAATCCACTGATATGATCCACTATACTAATATAAAAAAATATGAAAAGAAAAAAAAAGTATCAATAATTTCTCTTTTTAACTCTGATCACACAATACGATTACACAGTATCACACTATTATTGAATTCGACTTAAAGACCAACTTTGCAAAGGCAATAAATCATGCAACGCAAGGTTGCTGCCTCGTAGCTGCATCAGCTTTATGGGTGTGAAAGGACACTACTTCGACAGGAGTATATTACTTACGTTGTCAATAACTACCGGTTGATTGACGATCACGTCGTACGGCTCCATAATATAAAATAGAAATGACACGCGATCTTTCTATTCTATAACCGAAAATTCACCGTAATGATTCCCTACGAGCTTCAACGTAGTCAGTAGTAGATACTAACTATTTTCGAAAGAGATGTCAACGGCAGGGAATCATTGACAAATCTACGTAAGGACAGACAGGACAGCAGTAAGCTCAAATGGCCTTCATGAGGCTAGAGAAAGAGAGAGAGTAATTCTTCCCATCATTACCAGACGGCACTGATATCAATATTATAAAGTGCTCCTTTTTAATGCCCTTTACGTACACTAGGCGTAGCAGCAGTGATGACGACTAGTAGTAATAATAGTAGGGATGGGCAAAATCATCGATATTTGAAAAAAAACGATATTCGTTCATTGAGTATGAGCAGGTCCCACTTAACGCTCACAACGAATGCGAGCATCGTTCTGTCTTTGTTTAACATCCGAGAAAAGTAAGAATAGAATAATGGTCGTGATCATTGCAAACGTTAAATGGAACGCACCCTATAGTCCACATCTAGAGAAAATAGTTTAGGGACTTTGGAAATTCTCTATCCAACTGCCGATCGACATACTCATGCAAATTCTTGTCGAACGATACACATTCTCGTCGTATGGCGCACATCCTCAATAGCCGATATTTAATAATTGAATCTTATGGTTTCTGCCCACAAGACGTGATAACGCTTGCCGCACGACGGAAGTTCACGCGGTAGCCAATCAACGTGCCGTTTTTCGATAAGAACTAGAAGTTTATTGGCTACCAAGAGAAGTCCACCACACGACAAACGTTGCCACATCCTGTGGGCAGAAGCCATTAAATATTTAAGACCGTCTGAGGCAGGCAGCCCGATCGACTTGCGCACCAAGCATTCAATTAACCTAACCTTAACTGATAAACTCAACCAAATGAATTAACCAATCGCACTCAAATCAATTTAGTGCTAATTAGCAAATGTCAAATCAAGGTCATTTCCGTCGATTCAGTTAGAATCAGGATTAAGGTTAGAGTTAATCGGATGCTTAAGTTGGTCATATTCTCAAACTACGGATTAAGATTAGGATTGGATTGGAATTAGGCTAATTAGAGTAAAATTCACTTGACTCAAGTTTAGTGACATTTAGTGAATTCTACACTAATTGGTTAAATCTCAATTCAATCTGAATCTTCAATCCATAGTCTAATACAGACTTAAGGATGTTTACGACAAGTCAATGGATTTCCAATCCGACTGAGCAGTGGTGTTCAATCATTTCATTTCCAAAAATTCCCTAGACTAATTGGATTCCGTTTGCTATCTCGGCAGTAATCAGATTAGATCTAGTAATTCGAGAAAAACAAGTCTCTAATTTGCATGATATTGTAATTTTAGTAAAAGTAGAGTGCGTTGAGACAAATAGGTACGTACGTGACAATTATTCTGATATATATTGATATTGCTACTATTACTACTTTTTTATTAAAACAATAAATATTGACGCTAAAAATAATTGCAATTTGGAGTAAAATTATCAAAACTTTTTCTCTTCCTAATGTAGCAGAAAATATTTGAAACGAATGAATAGGAAAAGTAAGTGCCAGGAGAAAAAGAATTAAAGAGAAATGGAGAAAAAGTGGAAAAGGGGAGAAAAGAACAGGTATATATTTAATTGTACAAAACCAATTAAATAATAGATGAATAAATTTTTTTAAATATATTTTGTGTAAAAATTAATACTTTTATATGTGGTTCTTGGCTACATTGTTGGCAGTGTATATGTGTTGTAATAGTGTTTATCATAACAGCACTTATGGTTGTTAATATCCTCTTTTTTTACAAAGGTCGCAGAAACAGCTAGATTTTCGCTTCGGTTGCAACCGATGGCTTTTGGATACAATAGAGGAACATGGGGGCAATTTTTGCTTTTCTGGTGGTTCTTTACAACATGGTAGAACATAAGGATCCTGTAGTAAATAGACCCGTAATTATAACGTAATTTATCTAACACTCACACATATACATATCAGTGATATATACCTGATTTTTTTTATTTGTACCTGCATTTTTATATAACAACAAGATACTATTTCGACCACGTTATACGACCGCTTCTTCTCGGTGGTATATGGTAGACCAATATTAACATCTTCTTCAGTCTTTTCTTCGAATTTTGACTTGACGCATTTTTTCTTTAGTTTTTCCATATTGGGAGGACACGCTGTTTGAAATTGTCTCATACCCCATTCTAATCCTGAATTTACTATACAAATAATTATGTTTTCACAATAATTTTAATTGTTATTTCCATAAGAAAAAAAGGATACATTGCTATCATTGAGTTATTATTAAGATATGTAGCTGTCATTCGACTAAATTTGTCTCGAAGTCGTGCGAAATTTGTGCAGTATCGGTTATTCAATATAAATAACCACAAACCATTTACCGTAATTCATTAATTGGTCCAGAATATTTCCACATGGTGTATCATCCGCCATAATATAAGATTATAAATTTGACATTTTATTTACAAATTCTGTTGTACAAAATTATGAAAATTAGGCAGTTTCTTCTTTATTTTTTTTTTTTTCATGATTGAGATACATTGGGAATATAAAATAACATGTGTAAAACTATCGATTGTACGCATCATTGCCAGTCGTTTTTTTTTCTTTGACAAAAAACGAGCAAATATTTTCCATCGACATAAGAATATCTCTGGAGCGTCGAAAATTGGCGTGTAATATAGGTACATACGGTATAAAGGATAAATAATTGAACCAATATCCGCGAAATAGGAGGAAACTTATGACCCGGAAAAAAATTGTTATATATGAATATTTTGCTTTACATATGTGTTTATAAATAACCATATATAATTATATATGTCTTATCTTATGGCTGTCTAAAATAAATAAACACTTAATTGGATCGAAACATTTTTTCCATTTTTCACTCAATAGTATTTTTATTTCGAGTGTACAAATAGTATATATAATTATATTATTATTAATTATAAATATTAGTCGATTATATATAATTACATATTATGTACCAATATAAAGATTCAAATTCATTTCAAATTCATACATAAACTACATATATATCCAGTGAGCAAATTAATCGCAGGCTGCGTACAGATTAGCAGCAAATTTGATCAGAATCCTATACCAAAACCATTACCATCTGTGTCCGCATTCAGCTCGTGATTTGATGACAAAGCCTGCCGCCAATCTACCCGCAGTAAGATATGTTTGGCATTGCCACCAATTTGCCGTCAGATTGTTACAAGCTCTGCTCGGTTTTTGCCGCCAATTTGCTCGCATTGCTTGTCAATGGGCTCTGTCACATTTCTGACAGCAGTTTGGCAACATAATGTGAAAGAATCAAACCTGTATTGGATTTATGGTCTTTCTGCTATCAAAAATTTGTTGCAGGCTCTGTTCGAAATCTGTTAGCATGGCTATTTGAATATATATATAAATAATTTTTATATGATTATAAACATTTTTTTTCTGGAGATATTTCGAGTCATATTCGGGGCTCGACTTGTCCCTCTTCCCCTCCCGGGGGTCCCCCTTTTCTGGGGTCATGCGTCTTAATTTATTAATGTGTATGTATGCTAAAGATCTGTCTTTTCCAAAAAAAAGAAAAAGAGGAAAAGCTGCTTCTAATTACTGATTTCAATTACTAATCTGTCATACTATGTCCCGCGTAATATAAAAGTTATTGACAAGACCTTTTTGAGATATTTCCTATAAAAATAATGACATCCGAAAATATAGTCGCCAAGTGAGAATGACAATTTAATATTACAAATATATAAAAGAAATTCTGAAGTAAATTTTATTAAGCAAAATTATTGTACCTTTGAACAGGACTATAAAAAAAGAAAATGTTGCTAAGAATAAAAATTATGTTCTACAAAAATTTAATTTTTCAAAATTAATTAATTTTGCTACACTTCAGCAAATTTTAAAAAAATATCTCACATAAAAAAAATTGGTAAGAGCTTTCTTGTTATTTATAAAAGGTTTACAATGAATTGTCTGCTGATTGGGTCGATGTTTGACTTTTGTCCGCTGATTGGCTCCGACGCTTGACGCTCGACGTTCGACACTACCATAAAATTGTACTTTAAATCACACACTTTTGGAACCCCTTCGGAAACACTTGACACACGAGCAGGCACACGGCACACCACCCCATCCCCGTTACTTTCTTTCTTCGAAATTACGAAAATACACCACGACTGGGATTCCCGAACGCAACTCTGTTTTTTCGTCGGGTGATTTAGATGAGACACGAAGGTCTCTCGGAGGTCTTTCCGAACGACGCGTACATAGATATGTACGAATATATACTGAACAACAACTGAGTGACTTTCTTAACGGCTAGTGTGTATTAGTAGGATGTACACACAATTTTCAGATTCTCGAACGCAAGCCTATTCGCAGTAGATTCGCGAACTTCTTTAAAGCCCGTATCAGACTATGAATTGAAGATTGAAATTGAATTGAAATTTGATCAATTAGTATAGAATTCACTAAATTTTACTAAACTCGAGTTTAGTAACTTTACACTGATTGGTTAGATTCAACTCAATCACCAATCCATATTCTGATACGGACATTATGGCTTCTGCCCATAGGAAATGCTTGTCGCGTGGCAAGAAGCGACGCAGCAGTCAATAAACTTTTAATTCTCGTGGAAAAACGGCACATTGATTGGCTATCACGTTCCGCCGCGCGGTAAGCGCTACCGCGTTTTATGGGAAGCCATTAGTAAGCTAGTTATAAAACTAGTTACAACAGTATGCAGTAAACGCCGCGAGCGTTAAGTGGAATGACGTGAAGGGCAATTTGGGCGTTGCGATCATTATGTGAAATGCACCCTTGAAGGACTCTCCCCAGTGCAATCGGTTCAATTATAAAGAACAGATCTTTGGTTTATTTTACCTCATTGTTGGTAAAACAACTTCAAACGTTCCTCTCACGAGCACTTGGCATTATTGTAAAATCTTCGTAGTAAGTAGTATTGTTTCATATAATTATACTAGAACATTAAATATTGTAACCTGATTTGTAGGGGTGAAATTAATTTAATTAAAAATGAAACTATTTTTCTTTTTATTTTCAGGACGGAAATTTAAAAATCTAAAATTGTAAATATCAATGTCATTATTATTTACTTTTACTGAAAATATAAATATATACGTTAATTGGCTGAACAATATTTTCATATAGAAGAATGTCTGATGATTTACTAGCAAAGGAAAGAAAATTTCACAGATTGAATCGAGAATTGAAAACACATGACATAATGAAGGAAATTAATTCTATTGTACATACTAGTACCAGTACTAGTATCAGTAATGAATTGTTCAATGATGCAAAACAATTACATAGTTTTACGATGATAGATGTAAAGACAACTTATCCAAGAGACAAAACATTAAATACACAAGACAAAAAGTCGAGAAAATCATCTTCACTCGAGGCTTCTGAGATCTTAAATATAGGAAATATTGCGGATACTGAGAATTCATCAAAACAGTACAACAGTTTAGGAAATAAAGCTATTATTGAATTATTTAAAAGCAAGATAGATATGTTACACAAAAAATTACAAATAATACAACTTGATTATAACAAGAAGGTAATTCTTAACATATCATAATTAACTTACTAAATTAACTTACATAATTAACTTAAAAGTGAATCCAGTTTGTAAGAATAAATGTATAAAATATTTCCCATAGTGTGAATATTATAAAGAATTAGAACTGAAAACTAGGAAGCTTGGTGAAACTCAAGTTAAATTACATAGCCGGATAGGATTATTAAGTGATGCAATTGTAAAGCTAGAA
>NW_014556973.1:0-1394 GCF_001313825.1 Dinoponera quadriceps | reverse complement strand
TTAATTTCGCGTTTTTAGCACAAGTTAGCTTCCATTGAAGCAGACTATAACACATTTTACTTCGATGTAACATATTTGCGTTGCTTTGAAATAGCATTGCTTCTATTGGTGAAAGTAACTAAATTCCAAAATCAATTCCTGCAACTTCTGGTATGGCGGAATTGTATCGAGCTGTAAGCATGTTTCCACTGCACTGTACGCTTTCTGAACTCTCATGCTGATAAATTGAAATCCCGTTGTCATGGACGAAATGTAATGTTACTAGGGACAATATCGTTTCTCAATAAAGATGTCTATAGTTTAATAAATAATTGAAAACAGTACTTATTCAAACGAAGCGTGAACATTACAATTGCATCAGAATAAAATATTAGTGCATTGTCTAAGCCCTTGACAAAGTTATAGAAGTCATACGGAAGATATTCATGAATAAAGAACACAACGTGATACAACTCGATGTTTCTGATTGGTTCCTCGTTCTTTCTAGGGATGTTTCAATCCACAATCCATTACTCACAATAATTTAGCGTTTTTCGCACATATTAGCCCTCGGTGAAGCAGATTCCACCACATTTTATTTCCGCGTAACATATTTGCACCCGCGTTGCTTTGAAATAGCATTATTTTTAGTACCGAAAGTAACTAAACTCCAGAATCATTATCTGAAGCGTGGGGTATCGCGTTGTATGCTAGAAACATATTTCCACCGCCCTATATGCTTAGCGAACATTTTTTAATGTAAGATTATTTTTTCAATGCTGATAAATGCAAATCTTGTTGACATCGACGATACTTAATGTTACTAGTGACAATATCATATCACCGGTATGACTGTTATATATTATGAATAATTTTTAGTCAGGACATATTAAGAAAACGCGTGGCGTCTTAAATTGCACATGAATGAATTGTTGGCGCATTGTTTATGGGCTTGCCATAATAACATAAATAATTCATAAGATATTCATGAATAAAGAACACACCCTGATAAAACTCGACGCTCTTGATTGGTCCTTCGTTCTTTCTAGGGATGTTTCAATCGACAATTCGTTATTCACATTAATTTGGCGTTTTCCGCAAAAGTTAGCCCTCAGTGAAGCAGATTTCATCACATTTTATTTCCGCGTGACATATTTGCACTCGTGTTGCTTCGAAATAGCATGGCTTCTATTAGCGAAAGTAACAGAATTACAGAATCAATTAGTACAGTTTCTCGTAAGCCGGAATTCTATTACGCGGTACGCTCGAAGCATGTTTCAACAGCTCCGTACGCTTTGCGAACAGTTTTACTTGTACGATTATTTTTTCAATACTGATAAATGCAAATCTCGTTGACATCGAAGATATGTAATGTTACTAGTGACAATATCATATCTCCGGTATGACTTTTATAC
>NW_014556972.1:0-1678 GCF_001313825.1 Dinoponera quadriceps | reverse complement strand
ACACCTTTTTTTTTATTATGATAATTGTAGGTGTAGTTTATTAGGTGCAAAGGTGATCGAGTTTCAACGCTTCGGATTGAGTTTTAGTCTTATAAAAATATTTAATAGAACACAGTACAGTTTGTCTCACGAAGTTACTCTCGCAGGGTTTCTCGAAAAACTGAACTGCTAGCTGTTCGACGTCTGCCTTTTATATCTAGAGATCGGTGAACCTCAAAAATGTCGGCGAGTTGGGTATCGATTACAGTAGACCACGCCGCTTCGCTGTCAGCTTACTGCGCCGGTTTCCGCGGCTAATGTTAACGCGGTTGGTATCGTAGATAACGCCGCTTTTGTATACAAACGCAATATGCCGACTGCTTTAGATACCGACCGTCAAGGGAGGAAAGACTAAACATAAAATTATTATATGTGCTATTTTATGCTACATAATTAAGTTGATAATTACAAACGCTATAACTGCGTTGGAAACGTATGACTATGAGGAAAAATCCGAAATTATCATTTGGACGCACACGCCTTCGGGCAAGCAACTCGTCATAAAGGGTTGTATGTTGATTCAACATCCTGTACATGATATGGTAACATAAAACCGTTTCGACCAATAAGCATATTTTGTAAACTAATACGACTTGTTTACGACTATTTTAGGCTAGATGCTCATTGGTCGAGACGGTTTCATGCTATACATATGCAGATATGTCAATTAGTATGCGATAGTCGTAAGGATGAATTGTTTTATACAAATGATATCGTAGAGTATTATATTAATCGTCGAAATTGAATTACATCGACAAATCTATTATATTATTTCTTAGAGACATGTATATGTTATATGTGAAATGTTTAAGAAGTATAACGTAAACTTTGAGAATCACTAATCTCGACAAATGACATACTGATTAAATAATCACCCACACAGCACAAAAGTTCAAAAGACATTTTAGAGAAGTCTCAGAGATATTTGATATTTACTTATGGAATATAGAATAAATATGCATATAAAATATTTGTATAAAATAATAACATATATTTGTAGAAAATACAACTAAATATCCTGAAAATATCACAAAGGATATTCTGAACATATCCAGGATGATTCTGAGGACGCCTTGTGCTGTCTGGGTAATGATTTAATTAATTTTACGGTTGTAATTTAATTAAAGTTGCACGGACGTAAGTGGCTCTATAAGTATCAATGGACAACCACGAGAGTTTCGGAAATTCAGGAAGATGTCGTGTTACGTCATGCAAAAAAATGTGGTGCAGCCGAACCTTACGGTCATTGAAGCAATGACATTCGCCGCCGACCTGAAGCTTGGCAAAGGAAAATCCCGATTTGAGAAATGCGTTATCGTAAGTACACCACAAGTCAATATATAAATACGTAATATTTATAAAATGTAATATTTATAAAATGTGCTCCCAATCCTTTCTTTCTTTTACTTTACTTTTATGTTTTATAATATCCAAGATTGTCTCGCACCAATAGCTGTACTGTTAAATATTTATACATTTGTCGCCGCACGTAAGTCAGAGGAAAATCTTTTAGATAGACGAGATTTTGAATACTCTCAGATTGTCTGCTTCACGAAACACAACCTCGGAGAAACTGTCCGGTGGCGAAAAGAAAAGGCTGATGATCGCTCTCGAGCTAGTAAATAATCCACCGATTATA
>NW_014556971.1:0-2926 GCF_001313825.1 Dinoponera quadriceps | reverse complement strand
TTAATTATAATATTTTAAAGTCATCTTGGTCTTTTCAGTGAAATAATGTCTTTTCAAATATAAATTAATTGCTTAAGTAATGCTGCATATAAAAAAATTGAAATAAAATAATAGAGAATTGCATATATCATAAGACATTTTATATCTTCTTGCGGTATTGCTTATCATAAATGATATATATTATCTTCTATACATGATGCTCACATTTATATATTTGGTTCTCATTTTTCTTACTAACTTGTATGTTATTTCAGCGAACTATAAGCGATAATNAGAGAGAGAGAGAGAGAGAGAGAGAGGGAGCGAGCCTGCAGTATAGAAAGCAGAAAATGATTCAATTCTACGTGAGAGTCCCTCCAGAGGAGGAAATTGTAATCTCTGGTATTTCAAGACGGTTTCCCTATTTTGATAATATGAAGCAACTACAAGAAAATCTTTTAAATAAAATGGACCTAGGTTCCGATGATAGTCGACGATGGAGTAATGGTAATATAAAACCAATATTCGCATAAAAATTAGAAAGGGAAAATATTAATCTTCTGCTGATTCTTTTAAGAAATTCAATCGATTATATACTATGTATAATAAAGTAAATGTCCGGAATTTTAACAGTTCATTACGTTATGCCTACTCGATCGCAATTTATTAATCATGAACATAAACTCGACGCGTAATTTTTCAACATGACATCTTCGGAAGCGCACGCCAATGATCCTATGTGCAGGATGTTGCTTGAACATATCTACGAAGCCATTATTGATGTCGGTGTAAATCCTAAAGAATTAAGAGGAACAAAAACCGGTGTCTTCAGAGGTTAATGTTACTCTGCGACAGGAAACATAATTATCTATTACAGGCCTCAAGTAAAATATTTAACGATATTTAAAATATTTAGTAAAGATATTTCGGTCGGTTGAATATTTCATAAACGAAACATTTTATATGATAATAATGTTACAAGTATAAGATGTATTTAAACAACTTTCACTTAAACTTTATCATCGTTATTTAAACGACTACGTAGCGGAAATATTCGGCCACTCTGGAATTTCTTATATATGCACGCAATACAGAGAGAAAGATACTGGAGAAAAATTTACATGATATCGCACTTTTATTTGCGATTAGGCAGCTGGATACCCAATTGTTGGATATAGTCAATACTTGTTAGCCAACAGCATTTCTAATTGGTTTGGCCTTAATGGACCATCTTATGCCTTGGATACGGCTTGCAGTTCAAGCCATTACGCCATGGCGGAAGCTTACAAAATGATACGAAGTGGAGAATGCGACGCGATTATCGTGGAAGGCGCCAACATATATCTGCACCCCAACATTTTGCTTCAATTTTTTCAACTCGGTAAAGTTATACTTAAGAACCTGTTTATTAATTTGCATCTAAACATTATAAGCAAGGCAAGAACTCTTGGAATTGCTGTTATTATCAATCAATTCAACAATTTAAAGCGTTCTCTCCAGTGATGGTTATTGCAAGCCATTTGATGCTTCTGGTACTGGTTATATGCACAGTGAAGCTATGGCGATATTGTACCTCCGAAAAGCAAAGGTTATGAGACGAGTCTATGCTACTAAGTCTACACTAAACCAACTCTAATAGCCTTCTTCGGTTGGACATCTTCGTAACTGGAGAAATATGTGGAGGAATGTGTGTCCTTACATGCGTGTTGTATCGACTAGCAAAGATGGTAATCCAACGGTGCCATGTCTGGAGCGTACGCTGGCGGCGGGAGGACTTCCCATTCAAGCTGTAAAAATATCTGTTTCACGCTTTCGCAACATACGGTCGAGCGTTATCGTGCAAAAAAATGACTTTGCTTCGATTACTGGCCACAAATAGCCTTTTATGCATCAATTCATCTCTCATTCGGCATAATTACTGTTGGTAGCGATCAGCTGTAGCGGTTTATTTGGATGCAAGTGCTCATAATAAAGTATACCATTCTGGTCCCACCAAATGCAGAGCAAGGATTTATGCCCATGAATATCCCTCTTTGACGTTGAAATGGATGGATGGCTAGGGTCCACCCATAATTACTTCTGCTTGGGATTGTCAAGATAAATCCATTTTTCATCGCGTCACGATACGCCACAAAATACACTTTTTTTCGTTGCCTGGCAACCAAAGAATTCGCGTTAGACAAACGATTCAAAATGGCATTTTTTGACAACTTACGTGGTAGCCTTAATTCTTCCTTATGAATATTTCCCATGATATGCAAGAATTTTAATACGGCCATTGGAGTAAGATTTAATGCTTTCGTCAACTTTAAATGCGTTTGAATTGAATTCTGATCGAGTAATTATTGCAGTTGAATGTCTACAATTATTTTCGGCTGTCCGGAACCTACTTTGCCTCTTGCATAAAAATTACCGTTTCGAAAGTGTTCAAACCAAACTCTANACATACTTCGAATAATAAGCGATGCGTTTTAGCGGTTTTCTTAAGGTCGAAGTAGTGAAGAAGCATATATCGGAAAAATAGCTTATCACGATTCATTTTCAAACGATTAGAAAATCTTGTCGTCGAAAAATCTAATCTGTGAAAACTGAATCGCTTTCAGCAATATCCAAACTACACAAGATGACTTCACCGTCGAAACTCGCCAACATTGGAACCGGCACCCTCTTGTAGCGACCTTGTAGTACGTAATATTCAATTGAGTGACCTATTTCTTTGCAATAATCACACAGAGTATTCATTACTTCGTATCTTTGATTACAATTATCATTTATGTTCTGATTGACGTAGCATTCTTTACCTTTATGCTCTATCTTATTACATAATTGACGTATAATCGGTGAGCTATGAATTGAGCGATTTTTAGAATTGAACAACTTTATTCGACATTGAGATGTTTTGTGTCCGCGTCGATTGCATCATTGGCAAATTTCATTATTGAACCCA
>NW_014556970.1:0-621 GCF_001313825.1 Dinoponera quadriceps | reverse complement strand
GATTCAACTGAAGATGTTTATTGTGAAGACAGTGATGGTCATGAAGGTCTTAAATTTTTTTACCAAGCTGGATTAGACGATTTTATACGTGATCTTAATCTTCCAAAAGATAAAGCTAAGCTTTGTGCTTTAAGACTCAAAGAAAGGTATTTATTATTACCTGGCACTAAAGTAACGGTGTACAGAAAAAGAGGAGAGCAGTTTATTAAGTACCTTTCATTGGAAAATGGGTTTGTCTATTGTAACGATATAGAAGGACTAATAAANTTGTCTATTGTAACGATATAGAAGGACTAATAAATTTATATAAAATAGATTTATATAAGCCGGAGGACTGGCGTCTTTTCATAGATTCATCCACAGTAAGTCTAAAAGCAGTATTATTACACAACGGAAATAAGTACGCTGCAATTCCGGTAGGTCACTCAATTACACTGAAAGAATCTTATGATAGTTTCGAATTTCTGCTGGAAAAACTAAAATATAATATTCATAATTGGCTTATTTGCGGAGACTTTAAAATGATAAATCTCACAGTTAGTTTACAATCGGGAAACACTAAATATCCTTGATTTCTTTGCCTTTGGGATAGTCGTGCCAGGGATGAACATTGGATAACGG
>NW_014556969.1:0-10715 GCF_001313825.1 Dinoponera quadriceps | reverse complement strand
TATATATATATATATATATTCTGTCACTGCAGACTCCAATGGTTTTGTTTATAAATAGCATCGCGTTAAATGATTACATTTAGTTCATAAGAAGTCGTCGAAGCATAAACATGACTCGGCCATGCATACACAAATCCAAATTCGCAAGAGAGTAATTAAATTTTCAGAAGACGAAAAGTCTTCTCGTGAGATCGCTTTACTACTCTCGATAGGTAAATCAACCGTAAATTATATTTGTGCTAAGTGTCGTGCTGGATATGTTTTAAAAGATCGCCCACGTAGTGGAAGGCCACGTAAAATATCTAAAAAAGTAGATCGTGTCATTGAACACAAATCAACTGCGGATGTCAAGAAAACTGCTGTCGAAATTGCATGCAAGTTACGGGATGAAAACCTTACCCATGTTAGCCATAGTACTGTGACACGAAAGCTACATGATATAGGACATTTTAGCCGTATAGATAGGTATTAAAAACAATTAATCAGTAAAAAGAATAAGAAGGCCCGATTACAGGTAACCAAAGATCACAAAAATTGGACAGTCGAAGATTGGAAAACAATAGCTTTCTCAGATGAATCTAAATTTAATATTTTTGGAAGCGATGCTAGACAACATGTACGACGTCCTATTGGTACCAGAAATGACGTTCGGTACCATATTCCTACTGTAAAGCACGGTGGTGGAAGTGTGCTGGTTTGAGGAGTTTTCTCTGCACAAGGAATCGGTCCACTTGTTGAGATCAACGGAACTATGAACGCTGCTGTTTACAAGGACATTTTAGAAAAAAAAACATTTGTTAACATATGCTGAAGAAGCAATACTACAGGATTGGATATTTCAGCAGGATAATGACTCCAAACATACATAAAAGTTGTTAAAGAAATGGTTTTCTGCTACATATGTGAAAGTTTTAAGCTGGTCGTCCCAATCACCAGACTTGATCCAATAAAACAGCTAGACCGTCAAATTCGAAAGCATACACATTTAAATAAGGCCGCTTTATTCAAATCGTTGAAGGAAGAATGGGATTAAATTCCATCTGCTTGCATTAATCGATTAATTGAATCGATACTATATTGTTGTGCCGCTGTTATCGCTGCAAAGGGTATGGCTACAAAATATTGACATTAAAATATAATTTAAACTAACTAAAATGCATTATAGAATGTTTAGACTAATAATTTTTCTCGTAGTACAAAATGGCCAGAAACTTTTGCACATGTAAAGATGGAAATTATAACAATAAATATTTTCACGAACATTAACAATATTCTTTCACTATATTATTTTATTTCTTACATCTTATGTTCACACCTGATAATGATCAAGATTTCATTAGGCTTTTTTTTTTGATAAATTAGAGTGCAAAATGTCACTGGTCGGAAACTTTTGCATGTTGGCGCCCATCGAAGAAGACGCCTGTACGCCGTAACCGCCGTAACCGCAACATACAATGGTTTGTATGTTGCGGTTACGGCGGTTACGGCGTACAGGCGTCTTCTTCGATGGGCGCCAATTTTTGTGACCCATGGAATGGGACGGCCTCACCATCGCGTCCACTTCCACGAGCGAGACCACATCGGCGAAGAGAGTCCGAACGTTCGGCTCGCGGCTCGATAATCTCGAGTGCCAGGCGGACGAGACCGGGCACCGTCCGGTGCAAACAGGTGGTGAATTCCCCGTTCAAGGGAATTCGCGCGACGAATTACCGAAAAACGAGGTCGGCTCCATGCGAGTTACGCGAGAGTTACGAAAACGATTCGAATAACCGAGAATTGGGTGCCAGACGCTGTGAACGTCACCAAAAAATTCAAGCGCATGCAGGAAGGTTTCCCCAAGATTGTTTCGTAATGAGTTCGACTAACTCAACAATCCGAATGGAAAGGGGCGGGGTCAAAAGTCTGACGGGCGATAGGTAGCACGAATTCGAGCGAGGGAGACAGACACGATACACTTACAGCCAAGGCATAAGAATACGCGCTATATTCGCGAGAACAACAAAAAAATAACATTTATTGAACGCAAATGTCGTTACAACAAATGTCGTTCTTAATAAAAGAAAATAATTAAAGAAAAGTCAATAATGCTTTAACACCATATCTTCGGAGGAACGCCGTCCGAACGGTTGTTCTCACTGGAGAATTTACTTAAATTCGTTAATGAGCATCGAGAATGATAATGCTATCAAAACGCGAATTACTCCAACAACGCTACATCAAATTTCGAGAAGCGCCGTATCGACGGTCACTCTCACGATAACACGAAAATCATAACATAACATTACGCAAGCAACAATACGAGATCTGCGCGATAATAAATTTTTCTCTATTCGCGCGACCCGACAAAGTCGAACGACTGGAATGCCGTCGAATGCGAATATCGAAGCGCTAACGTTTTCGAGTACGAATGTAGTCCACTCGAAATTTAATACAGAGACAAGGCACGCAACTCGACACGAAAATACACGAGAACGCCAATACGAAAATGTGCAAACACAAAAACGCTACACGGAACAAAAACGCGAAGTACGCTAAATTTGCGACTGAACGCAATAATCCAAAATTCTCGGCCGGCGAGTAAACGACTCGAGCTAAACACGAGAATATTTCATTGTTCGCGACTCCATGAATCGCGAACATGAACCTAAAATTCCTAACGCAACTTATCGGCGTCCAGGACACTAGATAAGTGCGAGAGGAAAACCAAAGTTTTTCCACGATATTCACGCGAAAAAGGCGCGAAAAATCCGCCGAGTGCCTGGAACCAGCATGCTAGGTATACGCGGAAAAAAATTCCAAGTTGCGATACGTAGGGGATGCTGTCGAATGCTGACGGAGACCTGCTATACGCTGCCCCGTCCTGGGATTTGTGCCTTGTGCATCCTAAGACGCAATATTAACGTGAACATACGCTATACAATGCGAAAACGACGCTAAACAAGCGCAATAGAAATGCAACACGAACGCGAAAGAACGCTACACCAACGCGAAAGAAAACGCTACAGAAACGCGAAAGAAAGCTATACACAAACGCAACGGAAACGCTAAAAAGACACGACACGAACGCGAAAGAAAATGCAATAGAAATGCGAAATAGACGTTACATGAATGTGAAGGAGAACGCTATATATACGAAACTAACGGTAAGCGAAGGACAACATAAATGGTTAAGTCCGTCTCGCCGTTCGATCTTTCAAGGACCGGTCCTTACGCAAGTTTATAATTTTCCCCGGCCTACGCAGCCACGAAATTCCGTCGCTCGGCGGATTCGGATCGCTCGACACACCCAATGTGACAGAATTTACAAGACACTAAAGTGCCGAGACGACTGACCTTGCACGACGTGATTCGGCTCTGACTCGAGTTCGTGGCTCTACATTAGAAAGGGGCAACGTCATCAAGCAACTCCGTCTTTCCTGTAAGTCGCCTCTCGCGACGATCTGCTCAGCAGCCTTAGAAGCGGTAACTCAGGACACCAGAATCGACAGCTGCGGTGGTCGTGGTGACACACACGGTCGAGATACAAGAGCATCAAAAGATCGTCAATCGATCCTTCGGTATCCGCGATCTCCCTTCTTACGCAACACGCGTAGGGGCACGGACCAATTAGCGTGCGACAAGAGTTCGTAAATTGCGTTGCTCACGAAACATGATCGGGTGAGTAGCGTATGCTATTTTACGCCACTCGTATGTACTTTTTCCTCGGGGCATCTTTCCTCGAGGACCGTTTGTCTCTTGGTTCCTCGGCGATGTCCTTCGGAGTATATTGTATTGTCCTTTTCGGTTTCCTTGCCTTTTGGACATCGGCTGACATGCACGTGCTCTTCCACGAGCAGCAGAGGACGCGCGCGGCGATGCTTTCGCGTGGCCAATCCGAGTGCTGCCTAGCGCTCGCTAGCGTGCGCCGGATCCGTTATTTCCTCCCTGGCGTCGTTGCTTGGCTGAATCCTGTCCCGCTTTCCCTCGGCGGCAGTCCGCGGCATGGTCCACCTAAGGTTTTCGCCTTTCGTGGGCCGGTGAGGCAATAAATACAAAAAATGGATCTTTAATATTAAGTCGGAATTTGCTATTTTGGTTCTCCCATGAGATCGATAGGCAACACTTTTCGGTGTCTCTGTCCGCGTCTATAATTCGGTATTTTGTGACGCGCGGAGAAGCCATAGCAGCTCCGTAACATCACAATGTGAAAATATATTAACGAATATAAATATATAAATAAATTATATATGCGAAAACCCCATTATTTGAAATAGAAAATTTGAAGTATTTATAAAAATGCAGTTGATTTTTTTTAAGCACGTTCCTAATTAATTACTAATTTCATACGTTCTAAGTAATTAGGTTTCAAATTTGTAATTATTTGTGGAGGATGCGAAAAAGTTTATATAAATAGTTGTTCCGTAGTGGATAAAGCATACGAAGTTTACTGCCGAATAGTATTTGCAATGCAATGCAATGAGTAAATTTGCAATTTATTAGGAATTGGTATAAATGTTATTATTATATTTTGTGCGTTTTTGAATCTCCCATTGTCGATTTTTCAAAAATGCTATTATGCTATCGTTGATAACATTCTTGTCGCAACGGAAGCTGTTTGTATAAAATATATGTATGTATGTATGAGTAAAGCAATTGATGACGATAAGAAAATATCTATAGATATTTTCAAGAACAAGGACAGACGAATAGAATTACCGTATCTGGAGATGGATTGTGGAGAAAGCGGGGATTTTCGTCGCCCTATGATTTCATCACGCTCATCAGGTAGTACACTGGCAAAGTTGTCGACGTTCTTGTGAAATCGAAATATTATAAGGTCTGCGAAATTTGGAGAAAAAAGAGGATACTATAGAATATGATGGGCTCAATCACAAGGGGATCAGTGCCAAGCGAATCATAAGAGGTCAGCTGAGAAAATGGAAGTCAATGCAGTTATTGAGATATTTTTACGTTTTGAAGATCTTCATAATATTAAATATATAAATTATATTGGTGATGGAGATAGCAAAATTGGTAATGGAGATAGCAAAACTTTTAAAAGAATTTTACATGCAAAACCTTATAAAGATATTAGTTTATAAAAAAGAGTGCGTCTGCCATGTGCAGAAGCGTACGGACACTCGCCTCCGAAATTTAAAAAAGAACACAAAAGATCTTGACAAAAAAGGCAAGCTAACCAACACATTAATCGTTAAATTCATTGTATTGGGTTGCCCGAAAAGTAATTGCCGATTTTTTCATAGAAATAAAATACAATTTTTTTTGTGCATAGAATGAACTTTAATCACTGACATATTTTCCATTTTGTTCGATGACCTTTTGCCATCTTTCTGGCAACTTCATAATTCCACGCTCGTAGAACTTCTGGTTTTTATCGGCAAAAAATTGATCCAAGTGCCATTTCACAGCTTCATCATTCTTAAAAGTTTTACCATCCAAGTAGTTCTGCAAGGATCGAAATAAATAGTAATCTGACGGCGCAATCAGAGCTATATGGTAGATGTAACATCAATTCCCAACCAAACTCCATTAATTTTTGGCGAGTGACCAAAGATATGTGTGGCCTAGCGTTGTCCTGGTGGAAGATGACGCTCTTACGATTGACCAATTCTGGCCGTTTTTCTTTAATCGCTGCATTCAGTTTGTCCAGTTGCTGACAGTAGGCATCCGTATTGATGGTTCGGTTCCTTGGAAGGAGCTCAAAAAATATTACACCCTTCCAATCCCACCAAATTGATAGCAAAATCTTCTTTTGGTGAATATCAGCTTTCGAGGTGGTTTGTGGTGGCTCATCACGTTTAGACCATGAACGTTTTCGCTTAATATTATCGTAAACAATCCATTTTTCAACCAGTAATTATTCGCTTCAAAAAAGGATCGAATTCATTGCGTTTGACATGAGAATCGCAAGCATTGATACGCTTTGTTAAATGAATTTCTTTCAATTCATGCGGTACCCAAATATCAAGCTTTTTAACAAATCCAAGACGTTTTATATGATCGTGGATTGTTGATTTTGGTATTTTCAACTTCTCTCCAATCTTCCGCTCAGATATATGACGATCCAACTTGATTATGGCTTTGATTTGGTCATCATCAGCTTGCAATGGCCGACCTGAACGTTGCTCATCTTTGAGTGAAAAATCTCCAGAACGGAACTTATCAAACCAATTGCGGCACTGTCTTTCTTTTAAGGCTTCCTCGCCATATACGTCACGTAACTTTTTAGCAGCCTGCGCTGCGTTTTTTCCTTTGCGGAAATAAAAAAGTAAAATATGACGAAAATGCTCGTTATTGAACTCCATATTAAAACTGACGCCAAACTAACAATTTTTAACAAAAACACGTGTAATTTGCTTCTAAAGTCAACTAAGAGTGACAGCTTACAAACGTCAAAAGAAAAAAATCATAACATTGACAGAAGACATTCAAATAGACGCTTAAAGCCATCTATTGGAACCATCGGCAATTACTTTTCTGGCAACCTAATATATTACGGCTTGACCATTCGTCAAAATCCGGATTTCATCAAAAAAATGCGGGACGGCATTTGGGCAATTCTATATCACAAACTTTTGACGGATGAAGTGCCGCAACATGATAAATGCCCGGCACGGATTCGTGGTACTCGTGGTAAAAAACGATAGCCTCGAATAGTTTACATGAATGCCACCATAAAAAGTCTTTTTCCTAGGAAATTTTCGATGCCGTGAAGCTAATGTATGAAGAGTTAAGCAGAGACGACTTACTCACTCGTTGCTTAGGAGATTTTACAGAGAACAATAACGAAAGTTTCAATTCGGTTACACAACCGAATGATCGCTCGCTCCAAAAACGTCTTCAAGTGGCAAAAAAAATTGGTCAACATCGCCACAAATATCGCAACTTGCATCTTTAACGACAGATTATCAAGTATAGTAGACATTATGCAAGTTAAACATCACTGTCGGCTATAATTGTTATAATTTATGCATCAAGGCTGACGCGCGTCAAAGCTATTTAGTGCTCGCTTACCAATGCCGCTAAGGATACATTAAGAGCCTTCATGTCCTGCAGGAAAGCAGAATGGGAAGATCTCCACAAGGAAAAACTGCTATATGGTGCCGTCATCGCAGAGGAGAGATACAATCAAAAAATTCTGTAGTTAAATATAGAAGAGAAAAACGCATTTTTTTCAAAACAACATTTTTCAAATTGACTTGCAGTATAATTTTAACAAATTTTGTGCGATTCACTTGAAAATTTAATAGTAGCTGCTAAATTCTTTAGCAAAGTATGCACGAATTTTACGATCGGTTAAAAACGTTTGTTATAAACTGTCTTTTATTGAATTTTTGGGGTAAAACTGAATCTTTGTCTTCAAATGTTTACCATTTCTACACAAATCAATATTTTAACATATACGTATGTATTTTAACATATACATTCTCTAGTAAATTTAATGCAAATTGTGAAAATATTTTATTTTCTGTTCTCAATGAATGTGTATTGCACTTCTGATGGAAGCCGGCGGATACCCATTTAAAAAACGGAGTCTCATTTACAAAGCTCTAGCGCCGACATCTTGACACAAACTAATAAAACAGAAAATGTTTCATATAGTGAAAACTATGTGCATTAAAGATCCTGAAGCTAAATTTCCGTAATCGTTTAACCACACAAAATGTCCAAAATTATTTTATGTTTTCAGGCGTCAAGACTGGTGTAACCCCTTAAATTCTTTCAAAGGCATTTAAGGTTAAGTGTCATTCTTTGTACGTGCCCGGCCTATTGTAGTTTTCTTATTTTAATTAGTATTGTGATAAGGAGGTCCTCAAAAATATTAGGTTTATAAGTTGAAACCCGCCCTCTAGCGATAATTAGTTATAGCTTTGACAATCGTCAACTGTAATGGCTGAACAAGATATCATTTTTAATTTTGACATCTGTCAATAATATTCAGTATATAAAAGTTTGTGTTTGTGACGATAACATAGTTTTTTACTGCAAAGAAAATATTTTTATTATTTTACTATTTAATTTTAACTCAGTGAGAATTGTTTGCGAGAAGCTTTGCTTTTTTGTTTCAATTTGAAGAAAACTGTTGCAGAATCTCATCGAATGCTTGTTGAAGCTTATAAAGAACTTGCTCTGTCGGAAACAACTTGCAAGGAATTGTTTCGACGATTCAAACAGGGTGATTTTGACACGAATGATAAAGAATGTTTAGGCAAAAAAATTCGAAGATACAGAACTGCTAGCATTGGTGAATGAAGATCCATGTCAAACACAAAATAAACTTGCAGAAACGTTGAATGTTACTCAAGCAGCCATTTCTAAGCAGTTAAAAGCGATGGGAAATGTATACAAGGAAGGAAGATGAATGCCATATTAATCAAAAGAAAAAGACATCGAAAGGCAAAAAACCATCTCCTAAATACTGCTTGCCAGGCAAAAAAGAAAGGGATTTTTGCATCGAATTGTGACTGACGACAAAAAGTGGATCTATTTCGATAACCTTAAAACCATTTGGAATCCAGACCAACCATCGATATCGTCGCCAATACGTAATATTCATGGAAGAAGACCATACTCTGTATTTGGTGGGACCAGAAGGGTGATATATTATGAGATACTGAAACCTGGTCAAACAGTCACAGAGGATCTCTACCTATAACAAATAACCTGTTTGAGCCGAGCATTGCGCGAAAAACGACCAGAATATGAGACAAGATAACACAAAGTGATTTTGCTTCATGACAACGTTCGACCTCACGTCACGAAGGCTGTCAAGGAAACACTGGAAGCATTTCGCTGGGAAGTGCTACCTCATGCGACTTATTCACCAGACTGTACCCCGTCCGACTATCATTTGTTTTAGTCGATGGCACACGCATTTGCTGAGGGACACTTCAACACTTATAAAAGATTCGAAAAATGGGTCTCTGACAGGGTAGTTTCTAAAGATGAGTCGTTCTTTCGCGATGGGATCCGCTTATTGGCAGAAAGATGGGAAAAGTCATATTTAACAATGGCCAATACTTTGATTCATGTATTTTTTTTCATTTATTTCTTAAATAAAAGCTTCATTTTTGCAAAAAAAGACGGATTTCAAGTTACAGACTTAATAGAATACAATTCATCAATGTACTTAATTCCCAATTTATCTTTTTCTTAGTTGGTCCTAAAATTTTTCTTAGTATTTTTCTCTCGAAAGAATTTAATACCTTATTTATTGTGGAGGAAAGCATCCATGTCTCGCATCCCTATAGCAATATTTGCCTAAACATTATTTTATATAACTGTATTTTTTCTTTGTATGTGTAATTTTATATAACTGTATTTTGTCTTTCTATGTATTATTCTGGATTTGATTACACAGTGTTACAGAAAATCGCTTTTTTTTGCACAAGCAAATGATGTATGGTTTCCCGAAGATTTTTCGGTGCTGAAACCGAATCCGGCCTCAGAATTGCTCTAACACGTTAGGATTTTAAGATATCCTAACTTAAAAGTGCCAAAAACACGGTTTTTGCCTATATTTGAGGTTACGTAGCATCGTAATATATTATTTTCCAGGAAAACTATATAGAGCATTTTAAAGTGTAAGTTTTGCTCTTTCAAATGCCGTTAAGTTTGCTCAAATATCTTTTTTTACACCGAGATATGTAACTTTAAACTTGTTTAAAATGCATGAATTTCATAATGACTATTCCAACAAGAGCACAATAAGAAAACTGTTTCAACACGAAAGTTAAAGAATAAATTGTATATCAATGGAAAGGTTATTAAAAGAGAAAATATAAAGATATATATAACACTAGCATTCATCGCCGCCGCTGAAACATAACCTCAAAAAAGTGATTTTCATCAAAATAACTTTTTTATTAGGAACTAAATAATGAAATAAGCCAAAATTTGGTTTGCAGCTCCGTTTTGATGTAACGAATTTGGTATACATTTTTTATTTTCATTAAATTTTCATTATCAAACCTAACCTCCAAACCCACAAAACCCTGGGCGCACCAAGTCGGGGAAGAATAAATAAATAAATTCTACAAATGACCGAATTCGAATCTCCATTCTTTCATCTATAGTTATATGATTTACCTCTGACATTAGCTTTCTAATTGTATCCCAGAATGTACCGCGTGGAGGTTGTCAGTAAGAGTTTACATCCCTTTTTTTGTTTTTTTGTTTTTTAATGTTTTTTTGTTTTTTTGTTTTTTTATTTTTTANGGGAAAAATGAATAAATAAATTCTGCAAATGACCGAATTCGAATCTCCATTCTTTCATCTATAGTTAAATGATTTACCTCTGACATTAACTTTCTAATTGTATCCCAGAATGTACCGCGTGGAGGTTGTCAGTAGGAGTTTATATCCCTTTTTTTGTTTTTTTGTTTTTTTGTTTTTAATTTTTTTTAAGATTTTTTTTTAGTTTTTCTTAAAATACATTTTCTAATTAGGTAAGTTTTTATTTCTTTCTTTTAATAGTACTTCCTGGTGATTTTCTTTTGTGATCCACCCCATCATCTGCATTAACTACACACCAAATGTAGTCTGCGAGCATATTTATTATTGACTTACCTTTCTAACGCTTTTCTAAAGCAGCTATGTTTTGATGAAACCTTTCACCATGCTCGTCACTGTAATCACTTAAGTTTTCAGGGAAAAAATTTATATGAGATGTAATAAGTGCAGTTTAAGAGACATATCCAAGATTCTTTAGAGCA
>NW_014556968.1:0-520 GCF_001313825.1 Dinoponera quadriceps | reverse complement strand
TTAGTTTTAGTCCCGATAGTATCGTTGCTATATTTCGTATAATTAAAATGATTCACACCTTCTACCTACCGTTTTTCGAGCTTATTATATTCAATTTACATAGATCCGGCTGTCACTGCCGCTGAATAGCTGAAGTATTGTCCCACCGATTATGCCCGGTGTTTGAAATAAGTTACGTCATGCGATTTTTTCTTAACATTACGTACTATTTAGATAAACTAAATTTTTTTCGCTCTTTGAGAACGGATGTGCATGATCTGTTTCGTGCCCTATCTTATAAACCTGAGAACGGATGTGCACGATCCGTTTCGTGCCCTATCTTATAAACCTGAGAACACCGTGGACCACCAAGTCCGTTGGCGTTCCTACCAAAAATGCAAGCTACACAGTTATAGAAGGAAGAGGGAGTCCAAGACGAACATATAAATGAGGGCCCCGTCTTTAGGACAGTCAGTACCAATCGTCCTGTCAGTACCAATCGTTCTGTCAATACCAATCGTTCTGTCAGTACCAATCGTTC
>NW_014556967.1:0-336 GCF_001313825.1 Dinoponera quadriceps | reverse complement strand
GTATAAAATACAATTTATTTAATATACAAAATATATACTAATCAATAATTGATATACTAATCAATATTGACCATTCTTTTCTATGACTTCTTGCCATCTTTTTATCAATTTCATAATCCCACATTCTTAAAACGTCTGAGGTTTACCGGCAAAAAAATGATCCAGTTGCGTTTTAACAGCTTCATTATTAGCAAAGTTTTTCCCGTTCAGAGAATTTCGCAGCGACCGGAACAAATGATAATCAGAGGGTGCCGGTGAATAAGGAGGTTGAGGCAAAACATCCCAGCCAAGCCTTAACAATTTGTTCCGAATAGTTAATGAAGTATGGGGTCTGGC
>NW_014556966.1:0-2155 GCF_001313825.1 Dinoponera quadriceps | reverse complement strand
AAAGGGCTGTTTACAGTTGAACGAATAAATAAATAAATAAATAAATAAGTAAATAAATAAATATATAAATAAAAAGCAAATAACAGATTTTTGGTTTTAGTCTTTCTCTTCTCATTTTAGTCTTTCTCTTTTTTCGAACTATATCGAGTTCTTTTCTCCTCAAAAGATCGATGCAATGTCTTACATTTTCTACTTCTCTTTGGTACGTCTTTCTTCAGATTCCAGCAGAAATCTGCCATCATATGTTCGTCCCATCTTCCCTGATAGCGACTTTCCATTACTTTTATGTCTTGATGAAAGCGTTCATCTTGTTCTTCGCTAAAATCTCCTAGGTTGTCTGGAAATTTATCAAGATGTGAGTGCAAAAAATGTAATTTCAAATTCATTAAACAACCTAGTTTTTCAAAGTTTTTTACCATATTGTTACGTCCCGAGGTACCCCCGGAACCCCCTTCTCCTTCTCCCTTTTTCTATCACACTTCTATTTTTTTTTTCTTTCTCTCTCCCTTCCCTACACTCTTCTTTCACCCCGGTAGTCGCCTGTTGACATCGTACCGTTTCTTCCAAATTATAACTTTAGTTGTAGTCCTGACCGTATCGTTGCTATATTTCGTATTGTTAAAATAATTCACACCTCCTACCTACCGTTTGTCGAACTTATTAAACTCAATTAACTTAGATCCGGCAGTCACTGCCGCTGAATAGCTGAAGTATTGCCCCACCGATCATGCCCGGTGTATGAAATAAGTTATGTTATGAGATTATTTTTTTAACATTACGTACTATTTAGATAAACTAAAGTTTTTTTTTCGCTCCGTAAGAACGGATGTGCACGATCCGTTTCGTGCCCTATCTTATAAACCTGAGAACGGATGTGCATGATTCGTTTCGTGCCTTATCTTATAAACCTGAGAACACCGTAGACCACCAAGTCCGTTGGCGTTCCCACTAAAAATGCAAGCTACACAGTTATAGAAGAAAGAGAGAGTCCAAGACGAACGTATAAATAAGGGCCCCGTCTTTAGGACAGTCAGTACCAATCGTTCTGTCAGTACCAATCGTTCTGTCAGTACTAATTTTTAGCCAGTAACAACTATTCAAGCAGTACCAATCATTCAGTCAGTACCAACTCTCAGTCTTTTAACGTCAGTGCGGTCTGCAAACTCTACTGACTTCGTCGTCAACGAGTCAGTCGCGAGTCGGAGTGAAAATTCTCTCAGTGTCCATCTCGTTTCAAGAAAAGCACCACAGCCAAGGTGGTGTGACGCTACCAATAAAAACAAACGACGGACGAAACTCTGCCCTGCGACCAGGCTCCTTCTTTTTTCTATAACNGCAACCAGGCTCCTTCTTTTCTCTACAACAAGGTAGATGCTCTATCTATTGAATAATACCGACGACCTCGTGCACATAACCGACTTCATAATTTATACGTTGCCATCTCGATTTAATTTGTTCGAATTGCGCGAGAACACAATAAATTATATTGTTTATTTTGTCCCCATTCATTTTGTTTCCGTTTCTTTCTTGAATAACCCCTTTCATTCCGGGATTCTACCACAGAACCACGCGTAAACCTTCCCGCCTTTCCCCGCCCTGGCTAAGAAGCCGCTAAATGTGACGGAGCCGCTCCCGTCGCGTGCGTCCCTGTCTACACGGGACGTAACAATATTTTTAAAGATTTTTTTATACTGTGGACTTCTTGTATTTCCCAAAAAATTTTGTGCCACATCTTTGAAACTGAGCCAAGCTCCTTTTTCAAGTCCGTTCATTTTACTAGTAAAATTTTCATCTTTGAACATCGTACGAATCTGTGGTCCGTCAAATATTCCTTCCTTTACTTTTGGCTCAGAAAGATTTGGAAACTTCGATTGGAGATATCGAAAACATTCACCTGTTTTATCTAAAGCTTTAACGAACTGCTTCGTTAGACCAAGCTTTATGTGAAGGGGAGGAATAAGAATTTTTGATGGATCCACTAAAGACTTGTGAATGATGTTATATGAACCAGTGGTTAACGATGATCTTACAGGCCATTCTTTTTGTTTGTAATGCTTTGCTCTATGTCTACTATCCCACAAACATAAATAGTAAGGATGTTTAGTATATGTAATGTAGATGAATTTCCAGACAACCTAGGAGATTTTAGCGAAGA
>NW_014556965.1:0-488 GCF_001313825.1 Dinoponera quadriceps | reverse complement strand
CGAAAGGGCGCGGGGGGAGGGTGCGGCGGAAGAAGAAGAGGCTCCCGCGGCCGCCAAGGACGGCGGCCGTCGGAGTTTGGTGTCCACCGGGGACCTCGTACGCCGGGGTCCTCCGGGGGGCAAGGGAGAGCCTCCCCCTCGCCGAGTTGTTGGGAGACCGCAGCTCGGTGAGGCGGGCGGCAAACGGGGGGCTCCTTATTGAGCTCCCGGGGGCAGAAGGAGTGGCTCGGGCGGACGACCTTGCGCGTCGATTGCGCGAGGTCGTGCCGCCTGAGGTTAGGATCGCGAGGCCGTCTCGTACGGCGGACCTCCGGCTGACCGGGCTGGATGATTCGGTCACGCCGGAGGACGTCCGGGCGGCACTTGCGGTCGCCGGAGGGTGCCCACCCGAACAGATTCGGGTGGGCGAGGTCAGGCAGGCGGCGGGGGGTCTGGAGGACATCTGGGCCCGGGCCCCAATGGCCGCGGCGGTGAAGGCGGCTAGAGTG
>NW_014556964.1:0-1056 GCF_001313825.1 Dinoponera quadriceps | reverse complement strand
CATTCTTAAAACGTCGAAACCATTTCCTACATAATTTATCAGTTGGAGCGTTGTCACCATAAACTTCTACAAGCATTTGATTGCGCTTCAGCTTCACTTTTCTTCCAATTAAAACAGAAAACTAAAACTTCCCTCAAATGTTGCTAGTTAACACAAAATTGGACATATTTAACACAGTAAATAACAGGGGTTTTGTGTGAAACTCAAAGCGATATAAATAGAATATTGTTACGCTCGCGCGGGGAAATAAAACGAAACAACGTTAACAAGAAAACAACTTCAACTATATTTACTATTTACAAGGGAACACACGTAACTCGCAGACTTAAGCTCTCTCTTTCGTTAAAGACCGTCGCGCACGTCACGACGACTCAACGGCCCCAAAGAGAATCCTTTTAACCCGTTGTTTATTAGTCAACGCTGATCATCTCTTGTTTACGACTCGTTGCTAAGAGAATCTGCTGTATGTTCAGGGCGCTAAAGACGCGGGCATCAAGACACGGGCGTAACAATATTATTGACATATTTTTAACTTCTCTGAAACAATNTTCATAACAGCCAGAGCCATCTTTTGAAAACGGACCAAACTTATTTGTACTTCCAATAGTTTTGAAGCGACAATAATAGAAACGCTTACTTCATTACAGCCATTGCATAGTCAAACCCGATGTTTTGAATCTTTTGCTTGTTAACTACCATCGCCGTTTCCACCAAGATGTTAACATTTGCCAGCAATAAGTAAATATGAGAATTGAACTGTTGGTCGATTTTATCACCAAATCGCCTCACGAGATCGAGGCTGTTCTCATAAAAAAGAAGAACAAATGTTTTTAGGATG
Source organism: Dinoponera quadriceps (assembly GCF_001313825.1). NCBI lineage: Eukaryota > Metazoa > Arthropoda > Insecta > Hymenoptera > Formicidae > Dinoponera > Dinoponera quadriceps. Next base: position 218 of record NW_014556964.1, on the reverse strand, counting down.
CTCATGCGAAATTTTACAGCTATCTCCTTTCTACGTTTTCGACATTTGGCATCCTTATTTATGAGCAAGCCGTCTCCAAACCACGGTTTGAAGAATCTACAACAATATGAATAATTTTTGTGTCGGTAGGACAAACTTCGTTGCACCACTGGCGCTATTCTGTGTGAAAAAACACAACACTAAATGGACTCACTTTAATTAATGATACAGTTAATGAA
>NW_014556963.1:0-1226 GCF_001313825.1 Dinoponera quadriceps | reverse complement strand
TGATGTTAGTTATATTCGATAAATAACTTTTTGCCATAAACAATTAGTAATTCGTTGTATCTAATTAACCCATTAATGCCCAAAGTGACCAAAATTTTTCGTTTACTTCAAGTGTAACTTTCGTGTAACTTTTGATAAAATAGTCATCTAAAAAATTCTGGCACCCTCATTCCCACTGTTTTCGAGGTCGTTCTTTTGAAATTCGTGACTAAAATTATGGAAAATTTAGTTCTACCAAGGATTTTCCACGATTTTCTAAAAAAAAGGTGATTTTGACCCGACAAATTTTTATAAAATCGTGGAAATCGGTTCGAAAACCGGTTACTTGACCATGCTAAAAAATTCTAGAATTTGGTCACTGATAATTGTTCTTAAAAAATATGTAGTTGAAAAATAAAAAAAAATATTTTTGGGGTGGAAATTTAAGATGGCAGCAGTGCACATATTCCATGCACGGAATAATGCTAAAAAATCGCTCCAAACGCATTTTAATGAATAATACTTAAGAATAAAAGTTGTTTATTTTATTGAATTGTTGCGATTACTAGTTCCAAAAGTTGGGCACAACACATTTTTGGGCCTTATTGAACCCAAATCTAGTTTTTTGGTGAAAAACTCATATTTTGGATTTTTTTTATTTTCCCTATGTTTCAAATGTCCTTAGCCGCTGTTGATTACAACGTTGCTTAGTTTTCACCACGTGGAAATGGACGCTTATCGAAAACCTTTTTTGTTACTTTTTTAATTTTTTAAACTTTTTTTAACTTTTTTATTTTTTTTACTTTTTAATGTTTTTCATTTTATTTAAAACATTTTTTTACTTTTTGAATTACTTTTTGAAAATCAAAATTTTTTAAATTTCTTATTTTATTGTAGATAGTCCTTCTTGAAACATGGCTCGCAATAATATGTATCTTTACACATTTTACAAAGTTTCGAAGTTCTAATCTTGCAAGTATTTACAGAACAGTAAGATCTTTTTAGTCCTTTTTCGAGATTGTGTTGTGCTTTGGAATGTTTCTCTAAATAATATTTGCTAATTTCTAATGCAGTCTTTTGTTCCCCGATTTTCTTCGGATTTTACAGTATTCCATAGAACAGTTGCGTTCGTGATTGCAGCTTGTATCAGCCTCATTAAAATTACCCATGTCCACTTCTTTGATCTGAAAATTGATAATACTCTACTGCAATGCTGATCATGGATATCAATTCCACCCATGAATTGA
>NW_014556962.1:0-234 GCF_001313825.1 Dinoponera quadriceps | reverse complement strand
CAACATTATACGATAAGCAGCGTTATGTTATTCATTATCGCAACCTGCAATAGTGCACGTGTCACGGTCTTCGCATTACAAAAATATACCGTATACTCCAATTCGCTCAATCTCCGTGGCTCCGCGATTACATCGAACTAAATACACAGTTTAGAACACAAGCGGCGAATAATTTCGAGAAAAATTTGTATAAATTGATGAACAATGCTGTATTTGGAAAAACGATGGAAAATG
>NW_014556961.1:0-3727 GCF_001313825.1 Dinoponera quadriceps | reverse complement strand
GTTTCTCGCCTCAATGTTTGGGTGCCGCACGAATTGACCGAGGCCAACTTAAACTCTCGCATTTCCATCTGCGACGCGCTGCTGAAACGCCAAGAAAACGATCCATTTTTGAAGCGGTTGGTTACGGGAGATGAAAAGTGGATCGTCTACGATAACGTAGTACGTAAAAGATCATGGGGAAGCAGCAGTGAACCACCACAAACAACCTCGAAGGCAGGATTGCACCCAAAGAAAATTATGCTCTCAGTGTGGTGGGATTATAAAGGTATCATTTATTATGAGCTTTTACCATCAAGCAGGATGATTGATTCAACTGTATATTGCTCCCAATTAACGAAATTGAATCAAGCAATACGTTCGAAAAGTCCAGAATTGGTAAATCGAAAAGGAGTCGTCTACCACCACGACAATGCCAGACCTCATACTTCATTAACTACTCGGAACAAATTGTTAAAGCTTGGCTGGGATGTTTTGCCTCACTCTCCTTATTCACCGGCACCCTCTGATTATCATTTGTTCCGGTCGCTGCAAAATTCTCTGAACGGGAAAAACTTTGCATATAATGAAGCTGTTAAAACGCAACTGGATCAGTTTTTTGCCGGTAAACCTCAGACGTTTTATGAATGTGGGATTATGAAGTTAGTGAAAAGATGGCAAGAAGTCATAGAGAAAAATGGTCAATACATTATTGATTAGTACATATTTTGTATATTAAATAAATTGTATTTTATACCAGTCAAAAAAATCGAAAGAACTTATTTGCCAACCCAATATAAGAACATCTAGACACGTTAAGCTTCTGGGTCCTCGCTATGGTTGTCATTCTTTGATGATGTCACAACGAGATATCATATGTCAAAATATATTATAATATACAGTGAAGTAAAAGAATATACGCACAAAGTAGATCAGTTCAGTACACTTGTAAAATTTTGTGAAAATATCTTTACGCTTTCTTTTAACTTCAACAATTAATAAATAGCCAAAAATTAAAGTAACGTAAGAATTCCTTTCTTTTAAAATAATTCTTATAATTTTCTTATAACTTCTTTTCTTATCATTTTTATTACGTTAATATTACGGAATATTAGGGTTTTCTTATATTAGGTGATAAACTTAGTTCCTGCGGTTCACAGTTAGATAACGTTAGTTGTAGATGTAATTTATTTTGTCATCTGAAACTGGGCTGCATTTTAGAGGTTAGACATTTGTCAATAAAATTCAGTGCAAAGAGATTCATTTAAGCGAGCAGTGCTATTTTTTCTTTTGATTGAATATGGAACGCGATAAGTTGATTTTTCGACATGTGCTGCTTCATTACTTCGACTTGAAAAAAACTGCAGCTGCAGCTCATACATTGCTTTTCGAAGCTTATGGCAATTATGCTCCATCGGAAAGAACATGCCAAGTATGGTTTCAGCGATTTAAGATTGGTGATTTTGATGTCAATGATAAAGAACGCTCAGGCCAACCGAAAAAGTGTGAAGACATCGATTTGCAAGCATTATTGCACGAAAACTCTACTCAAACGCTCCAAGAATTGTCTGCAGCATTAAATGTTACTCCGATGGCTGTTTCCAAACGTCTACATGCAATGGGAAAAATTCAAAATGAGGGAAAATGGGTACCACACGAATTAATCTCAAATGCCATTGCAAATCGCTTAAACATCTCTATTTCTCTTCTCGCCAGGCAGAAAAAGAAGAGTTTTTTGTAGCGCATAGTGACTGGAGATGAAAAATGGATATACTTCGATAATCCTAAACGAAAAAAATCATGGGTAGACCATGGCCAACAATCGACATCCGCACCAAAGAGAAATATTCATGGCCACAAAGCAATGCTTTGCATTTGGTGGGATATACACGGCGTCGTTTATTATGAGCTATTGATACCGAACGAAAGTATCATGGGGGATTGATATCAATCACAATTAAACCGTCTGAATGAAGCATTGTTGGAAAAAAGGCCAGTAGTAGCTAGCAATCGACGTAAAGTCATGCTTTTGCACGACAACGCTCGACCACACGTTGCCAAAGCTGTCAAAGAAACATTGTTGCAGCTCGAGTGGGAAGTTGTCCCGCACCCAGCGTATTCACCGGACTTAGCTCCTTCGGACTATTACTTGTTCCGGTCGATGCAGCACGGCTTGGTAGATACACACTTCAGAAATTAAGAGGATTTGCGAAAATGGGTCGACGAATGGATTGCATCAAAAGACCAATCGTTCTATCGTCGCGGAATCTACGCGTTGCCCGAAAGATGGGAAAAATGTATAACTAGCGAGGGAAAATACTTCGATTAATGTATTTTATACTTAAACTTATGTATTTTTTGCTTTTGATGTCGAAATAAATGAGTTTTTCAAACAAAAACCGCAGGAACTAAGTTTACCATCTAATAGTTATTCATATTTTTAATTCTCAGCAAAAGATAGTGTTTTCGCAATACTTATGATGTAACTTTTGTAATCATTAGGTGCGTAAAGAGATTCAACTGCACGTGCAGCCGAGCGTTATCGTGCTACAAAATGACGTCATATTCCACGGCCAGTTAACGGTCTTTTCCACTCTTACTTACAAACGAATGAATTTTTGCTGTTAATACTCAGCATTAATTGTTTAACTAAATTATAGCAACTTATAATATATCATAATGTATCATACTCCACCATTTATATCCCACCAAATAGATAATAAAACTTCGTTTGCTTGAATATTAGATTACGCGGTCGATGACAATGGTTAACCAAGGTCTATCCACGATTTCCTTTCTTTAAGGTTGTCGTACAAAATCCATTTTTCATCGCCAGTAATAATTTTGTAAAAAAATTATTCATTTGATTTCTTGTTAACAAATACATTGCCGTGTTAAACTTTCTCTACTTGCTGAGCTCGTGCGGAAACTATCAGCCTGGTTTTTGAATTTTTCCCCACTTATGTAAGAGAATGAGAATTGATTATAAAGTTACTTCTTGTTGATATCTAAGCTCATCTTGAGCTTGAGCGGGATTTTCATTCAACAATTGCTTAAACTCCACGTTTTCACTTATTTCGACGCGACATAACATTCTCCATCAGTAAGACAGAAATCATCACTTTAAAACTGTTAATACTACTGTTACGTCTTGGAAGAGGGTGAACGCAACAAATTCGCTTACTTCTGCACTTTCGAGTTCTAAACATACTGGTAGATCTGCAGATCAGGTCAAGGTCCGGAGAGGCCCATTTTCTCCGATCACAGAACGTAAGTTAGGTGGTTCTTTATTTAAGTCAAAGAACTTAATCTCTTTACCTGGGATAGCACCATATGAGTGTGTTGAGAGGGGAGTTCAGATTTAGATAATTGAAAGGAAATGAATAAATAATTTTAGCAACTTGGTTAAATTTAGGGCATTTTGTATAAAACAGTTTATTAATTATACTAATAACATAATTTGGTTCTCACATGGGTTAATAATAGTGGTGAATTAATATGAAATGTCATTGTAAAAGATACAATATTTAATTGATGAAAGGATCAGCTAAAGTTAATGAGATATATGGGTTAATATTAAACAAACTTTTATAAACCAGTATTATTGGAATAATGCAAATACAAAATGAAGATTAAAATAAAAAAAATGTAATTCGTGTAACTTAATTTAATACAGGGTGCGGCGAAACGTATGCCCTCATATTGGAGAGCAATCAATAAAATACTATTAAATGTAGAGGATTGGAAATTT
>NW_014556960.1:0-949 GCF_001313825.1 Dinoponera quadriceps | reverse complement strand
TACCATGCTCAAACCGTAATCTTCCTCGGCAGAAGACAGAGACGCAAATAGGGGTTTTAATAACACGATAGATGATTTCAGTGGCGGCAATAAAGACCCATCGTATTCTTGAAGGGCCATTAGATGCTTGTAAATGGTCGTACAATAAATCTTGTAATTTTCAACAAAAGGTAGTTGTGTAGATATGGTGAGTATGTACTCAATAAAAGCGTTAAGCTTTTCCTCCCACGTCTTGTACTTGGATAATTCAATTAGAATCTGTTAACAACAATCATCATTGTTGAGTGTATCACAATGTATAAAGCGAAACTTACATTACAATGTACCATTGTATTATCAACCGTAGAGAACATATCCAATATGCCTATAAGAACATTATTTTGAAACTCATCAATATTGATAAAAGGGAAGTGTTGTTCTGTCAAAGTGTTGTTCTGTNCGATTAATATTAACTGCCCTCTGAGACTTTTAGCTTCCAACAATCTCATCAACTCAATAGCAATTAACGATCCATACGAATATCCGACTATTGACAATTCTTCAGAATCCTTCAACCTTGTAAGAATATGCTAAAACAGAGATACATGTTATTTATTTATTTTTTAAACTTGGGGAATTTGTACAAATCAGGTGTTGTAATAACGATAATACTATATTAACGCACAAAAATGGAACATCATTCATATTCTAATATCGTATATGTAACATAATATTTTATATTTGTACATACAGGTAATAAGGTGGCAGCTGATTGCACAACAGATTCGCACGTGGAGATATTATTCGTGCCATGCTGCAAGCACGTTGCAGGAGCCTTTATTTCCAGAGCCAATGAATTATATACTCTCCCACAACCTTCGATACCCGGTAGAAGAAATATACGATTTCTCTCCGTCACCCGTTTCGTTGGCATCTCTAAACAAATGTCCGATTTTAGGTCTAAATTGCT
>NW_014556959.1:0-864 GCF_001313825.1 Dinoponera quadriceps | reverse complement strand
TTTTTCTCTCATCGTGATTGCTGCTGAGAGTAAGAAGCACGTGGCACGTTAACGTTATTACTGCCTTTCATGCGACCTCCCTCCTGTCTAAAACGTTACAGATCCCTCACGGCGCCGACGGGCGCACAATTTATAAAGACTCGTTTATATTTAATCCACTTTCGTAGAAATCCTACATCTTGTACGTATTGAATGTGTCAATGTTCCAAACAAGAAAGTTTCAAGACAATATTTTTATATCTTTTTAGTACTATTTAGAGGCCTAAAAAGATATAAAAAGTTTATAGAAAAATAATTATATATCTTGATTAGATTTCCCCCATTAAATATGGAAAAACAGAATATCGCACATTTATTGCATTTAAATTTATATTATACTCACTTTACGTAAAATACATATCTATAAAAAATAAAAAATAAATAGCATAATCATATCAGTGTTCACGTTACATAACATTTCGAAGATCACTTCTACGCTATCAAATTCGTCAACGGTTATAGCATCCTTTAAAAGTTCCTTTAAAAGCCAATATCATGCAATAAAAGCCAATATCATGCATTATGAATACGGATTAAATTAGGATTCCGAACTGCTAATCTTTGACCAACTAATTAGGTATAAAACTGTTTTCAATTAAGTTGACCAAAATGTCTTTTCGTTTCTTAAAAAAAGTTTGAAGACGTTTACTTGCAAACTCAAAACTTTATTAATATATTAATTGTTTAGTTCGAATATTTTCTTTTATCTTTCAGGGAACTTCATTATTCCGTCCTTGAAGAATTTTTCTATTGGATTAGAATAAAAGTTCGTGGCGTTTTGTAAATAAAATTTGAAGACGATATTTGTAAATATTTGTACGTAGA
>NW_014556958.1:0-366 GCF_001313825.1 Dinoponera quadriceps | reverse complement strand
TTAATTATGTCGCAGATGCACATATGTAACTTGTACGCTATGATACGTACAAGTTATAAAATCATTTTTATAGTTCACATTACATAAATATACGAATAATTAATTTTTTGGGAAACTTGTTCACATTTTTTATCAAGAAATATTGAACGCAAATTTTCTCGCTTTTGTATGCTTCACTTTGTTAAATATACATACCAAAAATATCAAAAAACCAATTACGAATAGTGCGCAGTAACAACATAATAGGAGGCGAGTCGGGGGCAGTTTCCTTGGTCGAGTGCACCTCCGCGCACAGGTGTAAAAGGACAAAATAGAGTTGCCATTGTTTCCACATTGTTTTTCTTGACAAATGAATGAGACACGAGT
>NW_014556957.1:0-1227 GCF_001313825.1 Dinoponera quadriceps | reverse complement strand
CCGGTGGTGTCGGCAGCGGCTCCTCGTCGGTCGTCACAGAGCAAAGGGCAGCGTGGTCCTCCGCCCGGCGGTCGACGCTCCGTCCTCTTCTCGCCGCCATTCGGAGCGGGGGTTTACATTCTTCAGGGGCGCGGGGCTCGCCTCTACCGCTACCGCTAGATCAAAGAAAATACAAAAAACTGATCGTGTTAATTCGGTGCTCGTGTAAGCGCGCCACTCGCTCCGCGGTAAGGCCTTCGCCCTTGTGACGGGCGCTCCGAGCCGCCACGTCACAATATCTGCATATAATCAGCGAACGCACCACAAGCATATGAGAGAGGTCACCACGCCCGGATACAGGCAATAGAAGAATGAGGATAAAACTCACATTAGAACTTTCACCATGGGGAACCTAAACCCACCCGTCATCCGGGGTCCATGTTACAAGACGGATCGGGCACAGGATCGTCGCAACGCGGCGAGAACCTTAACTGCGCTGAGCCCCATCATCCCGTAAATGTATGCCACCATGAATCCGTTACCGCAATCGGTTACGCACAGGACGTTATATCCCCCTCCCCCTCCCCGCGAACCACGCATTTAGCCTAACTTAATAACAGAGAGAGGGAAGTACGGGAAAAAGAAAGAAATAATCTAAAACCAAAAGACATAAACTAAAACCCTATTTTTCGTCCTATTTTCTCCTGCATTTCTTTATTCCTTTTTCTTTTTCTTTCTTTCCTTTTCTTCTTTTTCTTCTCTTTCTACCACTACATTTTATCTATACGGAATAATTCACAAAACCCGTATGTGTTCCACGGCCAGAGTTCATTCCAGTCTTCTTCCACAATTGCTCAAAATTTCTCGGCTTCCCTCCGGGAGTAGCGCCGGCCTCTTTACCTTCTCCTACCTTGTCCTTGCTCCGCAGCATGGTAAGCTCTTTCATACATCTATAGGAAATCACAAAAGCTGAATATGTTTGAATGGGGAATGTCTTACCTCTTTATAACCTTAATACACTTACCCTCACTAGCTTCTCAAAAGTCTTCCTCTTCTCCCTTACAATTACAATTTTCATTGTCCGTTCCTTTATTTTTCCTTTCCCTTCTTCTCTCGTTCTTTGCTGTTTTATTAAACATTTTAGTGAACCGGAACCAAACCTATTCATTCGGTCCACGTCCCTGTCTATAATATAAATTTTTGTTGTTGTGAGACATGTTAGCATGGCTTGTTCTTGATTCAACAGGA
>NW_014556956.1:0-878 GCF_001313825.1 Dinoponera quadriceps | reverse complement strand
AAACGCAAGATTCATACGACATTTACGTTATTTCGTCTATTGCACGCAATCTCGCATTTTTCGTCAGCGGATGGATTACTTTTATCTTTTATTATGGAACTAGCGAATTTAGTCGAAAAGGTTCAAGCCGAAAAGTGAATTTGCATTAGTATACGTTTTCTGATGTAGAATCTAAAGAAACGCTCGCCGCCTGAATCAGCGAGGCTGCCGCATGGAAATAACGTATTAAAGCTGAATATTTCAATCACACTCGCCAGCTTGCATCCGTTCACGATTTAACGTAAAGAAACGCAAGATTCAATCGACATTCACGTTACTCCGCCTATTACACCCAAACCCGCAAATTTCGTCTGCTGATGGATTTCTTATACATTTTGTCATGGAACTAGCGTATTTAATCGAAAAGATTCAAGCCGAAACGTGAATTTGCATTAGTTCACGTTTTCTGAAGTAGATTCGAAAGGAACGCTCGCCGCCTGAAATCTGCAAGGCTGCCGCATGGATATAACGTAATAAAGCTGAATATTTCACTCACACTCGCCAGCTTGCATCCGTTCACGATTTAACGTAAAGAAACGCAAGATTCAATGGACATTCACGTTACATCTCCTACTACACCCAAACCCGCAAGTTTCGTCAGCGGATTGATTTCTTATACCTTCTCTCATGGAACTAGCGTGTTTAGTCGAAAAGATTCAAGCCGAAAAGTGAATTTGCATTAGTTCACGACTTATGATGTAGAATGGAAAGAATCGCTCGCCGCCTAAAATCTGCGTGGCTGCCGCATGGAAATAACGTAATGAAGCAGAATATTTCAAACACACTCGAAAGTTTGCATCCGTTCACGATTTAACGTATGAAACGCAAGATTCATTGGA
>NW_014556955.1:0-1165 GCF_001313825.1 Dinoponera quadriceps | reverse complement strand
TTTTTTCTTCTTCGTACTCATCATTTGTAGAATAGTGACAAGTTATATTTGATAGTGATTCTGTTGCCCAATTAAATAGTTCTCTTGGTGTCCTAATAGGATCATTCACTTTTTGAAGACTCGCTCTGGCAGCAAGTCGTTTTAAAGTTCCACCGATTCCATCACAGGGTCCCTTCCCGTGATAGGTCGGGAAAAAGTGCCACTCCGCAGCCATTTGAAAGTCTCCCAGATGATGAGTTAGATTTATAAAATTTTTTTTATTTTTATATTGTCCACTTGCACCGTCCGAAAAATATATTATTTTATTTACCTCCGTCAAGTTTACTTTTATAAATTTTACCAGGTGTCTTTGAAAGAGGTGAACAGCAACAGTATCGTGATGTAAACATTCAGAAATGCGAACAAAATTTTTTATTTTCAATTCATTTCGGTCATCTTTATAGTAAATCGTAAATGGATGTATTGTAGCCTGATCGTTATTCCAGTGTATACCTTGAACAGAATTTTGAATAACAAAGGCATAATTTTCCGAGAAATCACAAATTACGATGCACTCATTTTTCATTAAATTACTTTTTTTATCATTTAAAAAATCCCTTTGTTTATTTACTAAAAAAGAGTATACCAATAATTTGCATAAACCGTTACTCAAAAATTCAAAAAATTCATCTACAGACGATATTTGAGTAATGAAGTTCTTTCAGTTGTAACCCACTGCTTGTAGGTGATGTTTTCGACATATTTTTCTTCAAAAGTTTTCTCCAATTGCTCAATAATATTTGTTACACCTGGGCACCTGTCGCATGATCTCAAAAAACACTTAGTAGATTTTTCATGGCACACCATACCATCCAAACAATCCTTATAATTTTTGAAAGGTCGTGGAGAATCGGCTGTGATTAATTTTAAATTCGCACCATCTATTAATAATTTAACATTTTCATGGATAGGGCAAACACAAACTGAATGAGTGCCAGAAGCTCCTGCCAGCACACAGTATTTTGGTCGTAGGCTAGCGAATTTTAGAAAACTACATTTTATTTCTGAATAAGTGTTTTTGAACATTTCATATAATTCTTTTAAATTATTTAAAAGTAGTCGCTTCTGCATTTTGTACTGCATTTGTACTTTTTGATCATTTACTTTAATTGATACATAATCTTTT
>NW_014556954.1:0-676 GCF_001313825.1 Dinoponera quadriceps | reverse complement strand
ATACATTATCGGGCCTAGTTAATACCGCGTTACGACCGAACCCAATTACCGCAATTAACATAACATTTCTTCGTCCCGCTCTCTCCTTGCCGGGCCTCGTCGATATTCCCGCATTGCGGGAGCGGAATATGAATTTCTCACGTTTGTTCGGCGCAATTTCATCGGGAATCTTTACTTCTCTATCTCTCTCTCTCTCTCTCTCTCTCTCTCTCTCTCTCTCTCTATTCGACGGACCGTACCGATTGATATTTTCATTCGGTAACGCGCCAGCGAAATGACATCGCCCTTTTCGCACGCGTCCCCGTAAATGATAAAAAGGTGTAACGTCGCGCATTAATCAAAATGTTAAATGACGTTGGATCGTTGGACGCGCTTAAAATGGACGTCGCACGATAAATCAGATCGCGTCTTTTCTGCGCCGACAAGCTATTGTGCGTTTATTCATTTCCTGAATGTCCGTGCCGGATATTTTGGCCGGGGGGAGGGAGGGGGACACACTCGACGCAGTCCGCGGAACGCGCGTACAATGCACCATTTATTTTTACGAAGCGACATTTTAACAACGAAAATGTAACGCGTGATGTAACCGGTCGGATTTAACTGTGACCCTACGCGGAACAGGCGCAAGCGTGTCACGAATTACGAATTACGGATCTCGCGTTCGCGATGGACTGAG
>NW_014556953.1:351-12622 GCF_001313825.1 Dinoponera quadriceps | reverse complement strand
CAATGTGACATTGCCACCAGTCAAATTTGGATTTAGAAACGGTGATGTTTCGCATTATCGTGCCAGAGCTTCCTCCGGATTTTAAAAGGGCTATGTAAATCTGGCGTTTGAAGGGTTTCACGTGAAAACGACCATACGACACCGCTGGACATGCAGTCGAAATTTTCCTAACGTAATATAAAATCTTCCTTATAGAGCACTTAGATAAAATTTTATCATTTAATATTAATTTAGTAATATGATCTCTTTTATCTTTAACAAGTTCTAGCGTCATCGTTTCTGTGTTGAGAACAAATCCCAAAAACTGACATGATGTTTTTGGGATTAATTGGCTTTTAGTTTTATTGATAACATAGCCTGATGATTCTAGTAACTGACAAGTTCTCATGATGTTTATTTCATATTCGAATTTGTCTTTACCTAAGAGGAGCATGTTGTTCAAATATCAGACTGATAATAGTTCTTGTTTTCTTAAATAGCTTAGCACCGGCTTTAATATTTTTGTAGACCCATGATGCTGTACTTAAGCCAAATGGAAGGCAAGTAAATTTGAAGATTTGATTGTTCCACAAAAAACGAAAATATTTACAACAATTTTTACCAATAGAAAGCATAAAATACGCATTTTAAAGATCCACGCTGGCTAAATAACAACCCTTCGTCATAAACTTAACTGCCGTCCTAACGTCTTCCATTTTTAAGTGTTCAGGAAAGAAGATAATACTTATTTAATTGTTTTAAATTTAAAACAAATTTTATTTTCCCATTACTCTTGGGTATTCAAAAATAAATTTTCTTTTATATCGTCGTTTTATTGGGTCGCGTTTTCGATAGATAGCCTAAGTTGAATAAGTGATTAGTCGAATTTCGCATACTTACCTCGTGTTCTCCGTCATTTAAAGAATTAATTGGCTATGTTTTCTGCCTAGGCATATAAATAAACGGAATCTCGTACCCCAAGATTATTTCCGTAATTACAGGATCTGATGTAATTTTAGACTAAGCGTGCCGAAATGCATACAACCTGTCTGTTACTTTGCTTACCGAAACTATGTTCGAGCGATGCTAAGTGGGACGTGCCTCCTAGTCTGTCCCTGCAGAGGACTTCCTGCATTTTTGGCCAACGTTCTCAATGTTACCGAGTTCCTTTTGTGTGAACCAATAGCCCACCTGAGGATCCCTTAAATGTCTTTCAGATGGGCTCTTCCACTTTAAATTGGGTTTCGGCTTAAAGAACGTCTTCCTTTCTGTGGAAGTCTTCAATGACAGACCGAGTTTTCTGCTGCACTGGCAGCCTTGATTTTATTTACTAAGTCTAATATCACTCTTCTCCTGCTTCTGTTTTCTCCAGCAGTGGTCTCCACTTCTCACTTACACAGGAGCTGACATATATTTTTCTAGTGATCAATAGCTGATACATTAGTTCGAAGAAATATATTTATTGGAATTACATAATAATTCCATGTGTTCTTATTTATCAATCCCTTCGGTTTCCGCTTTGAAAACGAGGCCGATTGCTGTGCTTAGCGTTATCAATCTTAGGCCACAGATTTTGGTTGATCCAGAGATATTTATCTCTTGATGATCTCGATTTATCTATTCAACAGAGTTAGAATTTCATTCAATTCCGATGTAGATAAAGAGCGGTTGCCCTTGCGTGGGAATTTCTCCATCAACTTTTTCTCCTCCTCTTTTTCCAGACACTTTCTGATGATGTTCACCCAACAATCTGCTAGCTGGAGATGCAGCTCGGAACTTTCTTTGTTTCGAAAAGATTCATTATTCACCAAAAGGCACAAAGTTTTTTCGCTTAATTGCGATGGGCTTTTTGCCCCATCAGTCGTCTCTTGCAGGTCGCCTACAGCCTCATTAGAAAAAAGGTAAAATTTTCTTTAGTCTTTGTCAGATCCTTGTTCAGCACATCAACGTCCTGTAACGGCGAACATGTCAGAGCAAAAAGATCTAGGTCATAGTTTGTCAGCGAATGTCTGACACAATAATTTCACAACCTAATCAATATCGTACAGTAGAAACACTTTCCCAGGATGGAATAAATGTTTCTTACCCCCTTGGACCATAATCTTGCTAATACCATTATAAAAGAAGAAATAATCCTTTCGAGATTTTACCTTCAAATATTTGCATTAAATCGGCCTTTTCATCATAAGTTTTCATTTTAAATATTAGTTCCTTATATTTTGAAAGCTTCTATTGAAATATTTCCAAACTTCTTTTACGTTTGTGTTTTTCCATTTTACTAAGAATACAGTTAATAGGTTATGCGCGCAACAAGGCGAAGTCGTGGCACACACTGCGCACAGAAAGCATTATGAAGCGTGCAACAGGCTCTCGAAACAAAGAAGAAAAACGGTTGAAGTCTGTGGCGACACTGTGCAATCAGTAGCGGTACTACATAGTGATCTTGAGAACGAGACACCAATTGTAATGAGTTTCAGATAGCATTATGTCTATGTTATGTACGAAGTCTGGCTATTAAATAACGAGACTGCTTATGAAAAAGTTTTATTTTAAAAATTATTCTACAATCGAATGCTCCACTTCAATGTACTCCTTTTCCCCTCGCCGCACACCGTTCCATTCGTTTTTTCCATTGGTCAAAGCAATGCTGGAAGTCTTTTTTTGTAAGTGTATGTAGTAGCTCCGCCGATTTTCGCTTCACCTCTTCCATCGACTCGAACCGGGTTCCTTTTAAGACAGTCTTGATCTTTGGAAACAGGAAAAAGTCACAAGGTGCTAAATCAGGCAAGTACGGCGCGTGTTCGAGCACTGGAGTGCCTCTAGCGGCTAAATAACGCTTCACAGACAGCGCGTTATGGGCAGGTGCATTGTCCTGGTGCAAGATCCACGACTTGTTTTTCCACAACTCCGGCCGTTTTTTACGAACTCGCTCTTGCAGTGTTGCCAAAACTTTCAAATAGTAAGTTTGGTTTACAGTTTGACCCTCAGGAACCCATTCAGTCATCACGATGCCGTTGATGTAAAAAAAAAAACGATTAGCATGGCTTTAAATTTTTATTTTGACATTCTTGCTTTTTCATTTTTGGGGATGCAGGAGGACACGCGCACGAGATAGAGAATTCTCACCATAGGCCTCTTTCAACAAGTTATAGCACTCAGTCGGAGTTTTTTTTAATTTAACGAGAAATTTCACATTGATCCGTTGCTCGTGTTTTTCGTCACACATTGTTATCGGCACGAGAAAAAAACACGTTAATTTCTAACCTCTATAGAAAAAATACTACTACAGCGACAAAAACGAGTTTTCGTACTGGAATAGTAGACACTTCCACCTATCCAACGCTGCATTCGTTTCCCCCCCTTTCCCTTCTAGGACGACTTCTGCGCGCGCAGTCTCGTTATTTAATAGCCAGACCTCGTATGTATATATTAAACATGTTTTGAACTTCTGTCCTCTCTGTATTAAACCATTGGCATTCCATACACCTATTTTTTAACAAGCTAGCTATTAATTCATTTTTGTAATAATTGACGCAAGTAGCCATGGCATACTACCCGCTTTGAGATAAATTGAAATATTAATTCCTCAATCTTGTTTATTCCTTGTTGTCCAGGTGTAATTATTACTGTTGATTTTGGATTGTTATTATTATTATTATTTACTTGATATTCAAGAGATTAGATATTCTTTTTTGTCATTTAAGCATATGATATTAGATGGTAAACTTAATTCGTGTTTTCGTCTTTAAAATTGATTTGTTTCGAAGATGAATGAATAATTAAAGTAATTTCCTCTATTTTCAACTACTTTTTCCCATCTTTCCGGCAACAGGGCAATTCCACGGCGAAAGAACGTGGTGTCTTTCGAGATAATTCATTCACCCACCCATTTTTGGACTTCTTCATTACTGGATAAATGTGTGTCCATAAGTGCGTGTTGCATCGATTGGAAGAGATGGTATTCCGACAGTGTCGTGTCTGGACAATACGCTGGATACAGGAGGACTTTAAATTCAAGCTGCAGAAATATCTGCTTCACGCTTTTCGCAACATGCGGTCGAGTGTAACTATGCAAAAGAATGACTTTACGTCAATTGTTGGCTACGGATGGTTTTTTTCCATTAATCTTTTCACTCAATAGGCATAATTGCTGTTGGTAGCGATCGGCTGTAACGGTTTTATTTGAACGCAAGAACTCGTAATGTAATACACCGTCAAGGTCCTACCAAATGCAGAGCAAGGTCTTATGCTTATGAATTCCTCTTTAGCATTTAAGTGGATGATTGACCGCAGTACACCCATGATTTCCTCCGTTTGGGATTATGAAAATAAATCTATCTTTCATCGTCAGTCACGATACGCCACAAAACACACTTTTTTCTTTGTCTGACAAGCAAAGAAGTCGCGATAGACAAACGATTCAAAATGGCATTTTTTGTCAACTCATGTGGTAGCCGTGTTTCTTTTTTATGAATTTTTCCCATTTTTCCCATAACATGAAGAGTTTTGAAACGGCTATTGGAGTAACATTAAACGCTTTCGACACCTCTAAAAGCGTTAGAGCTGGTTGCACATTGAGCAATTCTTGTAGCTCGATATCTTCAAATTTTTTTCGGCTGTGCGGTTTTTTGTCTCTCAAAATCATCGTTCCAAAAATGCTTAAACTGAACTCTACATGTTCTTTCCGATGGACTTTCATCACCATACACTTAGAATAATAAGATATGCGTTTTAGCTGCGGTTTTCTTCAGGTTGAAATAGTGAAGAAGCACATGTCAGAAAAACAGCTTATCGCGTAATAGCTTATTCATTGTCGATCGATTGGAAAATCTCTTTGGCGTCAAGAAATCTAACCTGTGAGGACAGATTCGCTTTCGACAATGGTTAAATTACACAAGACACGCGACTTTACCGTCAAAAATCGCCAGCGTTGGAGCCGGCACCCACTAGTAGTTTTGCGTTTATCGTTTCACTAGGGTAATATTAGAAAAAATTTGCTATAACTCTTTATCTAATGAATATTTTACACTGCCCCTTTACGGTTATAACCATTTGTTGGTTCGTCCATGATGATATAGATTAATGCAGGAACGATGGCGGAATGACTGGTGTATGGTGGTCTTATGTGAAAAAGGGAGAGAGAAAGAGAGAGGTGAGCACGTATCATTTGTCTGAAAGCGAGCCTACCGAATCATATCTAGACGAGAGTCAGTTGTCGACATGAGTGGAGCGACAGTAGAATGAGAATAGAGTGAGAAGATAGACCCTGTCTCGTTATCACTCATTGTTGATTATAACAGAAAGATAAACCAATAACCAATTTTTTCAATTCGTGGAAAATGTAACTTGACATTTCTGACAAAAATTGAGCCTATAATAATGTCTTATAAATTTATTGAGTGTACAAGTATGACTTTACAGATTTTTTTATTAAAAAAAACCGATTGATTTGAAGCATAAAATTTATTTTTATTTTATTCGAAGTGTGCTCCATTTAAAACCACAACGTTGGCCCTTCTTTCAGGTAATAAACGGATCACGTTGGTAGACGTCTGATTGTTCTGAAGCGATTCAGTTATCATGCCAGCTTTTAATTTTTTCATAAAAACGGAATCGCTCTCCAGAAAGGACCGACGTTATGGACCGGAACAAATAGTAATATGAGGTAGTAATGTCTGGTGAATACGGCGGATGAAGCAGAATCCATCGATCCATGGATCCATACACATGTAGTCTGATGTTGTCATGCTGTAAAATTTTCTTATCATGTCTACTCTCCCATTCCAGTCGTTTTTCCTTCAGAGCTTGGTACAAACGTATTAACTGTAATCGGTACCGCTCACCAGCGATAGTTTCAGACGGTTGCAATAGCTCATAATACACCACATCCTACATGTCCCACCAGATACACAACATAACTTTGCTGCGATAGATGTTGTGCATCAATACCAAAGGTGTATACGCAGCTTAAAAACGTAGTACATGTCATTTGACATATGTGTAAATAACTATTATTTTTATTACAATGAAAATGTCGAATATTGTACCGGAGAAACTCCAATTGAAGAAAGTTTTACTTCATTACTTTTTTCTAAAAAAAAAAAATAATGATATAAAACTGTTTTCTGTTTGACATACATCTTTGTCATGTAATGCTTCTAATTATATATCTTCAAATTTTATCTTATATTTAAGATTTTATAGTGGCTTTACATGCTTTTTATGATCCAAATCAAAAACATTTCTTATGAATTGTTTAAACTACTTTTCACACATGCTTACCGACGAAGCATATTCTTTGTAAGCTTCCACAGGCAAACGATGACTTTTAGTTCAATTTTGTTTTAGAAAACGTAATGAAGTATAACTTCCCTCAAATGGAGTTTTTCTGGTACAAAATTCGACATTTACAGTCCGATAAAAATAATATTTGTTAATACTTCAGTCAAATAGTACTACGTTTTAAAGCTGCGTACACACCTTTGAAGTACATGTATTGCCCACTTAAACATAATGCCAGTAATACGAATTTCGCCATCTATTGACAATCTGTAAAGTCATACTTGTACACCCAATATATTCAGACAGATGTATGAAGATGTCGATTACGCGTATTCGTGTCATCCGTCGCAAATGTACTAATAATACAAACCACAATCGCAAAATAAAGAGAAGCAATAAAGAAATTATTCAGATTATAGGGGCAAAAGGAAAAATGAATAGTACGCCTCGGTTACAAAGTCTACCCCACAACACGCATACATATGCTGAAACGTTAAAAGGAGATAGATCTTACCAGAACGCGATAGAGGTTTCGCTTCACAAACAAACAGCAAAAATTGATATGCTTGATAGCCCAAGGCTTTTAAACAATCGGAAATGACAGATTGAGCACAATTTTATGCTTCCGCAAGTTGTTTTTGCGTTTGATATGGGTCTTTATTTATCAATGCCTGCAATTGTTTGTCTTTAAATGCTCTTGGCCGTCCAAAACGCTCCTTGCTCTCCATATCAAAATCACTACTTTTAAAACGTCGAAACCCTTCTCTGCATATTTTATCGGAAGGAGCAATATCACCATAAACTTTTGCAAGATGTCGATGAGTTTCAGCTACAGTTTTCTTCCATTTAAAACAAAAGAAGGACACCGCGCAAATGACGCTTATTTGACTCAAATTTCGACATTTTTGATGCAGTGAGAAACAATATTATTGATGAAAACGTATACTTTCATATATTGAATTTTATTGACAGACGGTAAAACTAAAACATTAACCTTGGTTTAGACATTAGAGTTACCGACAATTCTAGCTATAGCTAATAGATGAATATGATATGATAACCGCTAGATGAATGAAAGTTTTCGATTTACCTGAAAGATAGATAACCGGAAGCCAAACATGCAGTAAACAAAGCAGCAATAGGACTTCGATCCCTGCTAAATCAAGTAGACAATGATTCTTTAACTCGTAAACCAGAATCATTAAACCCTACCAGCAACAATGAATATTCACTGTGGAAGGCGGTAAAAAATATTGGATTACCAATTACGGCCAAAGTGCCTCTGACAATAAATGACAACAAATGGGCTCGCAGTGACGCCGAGAAAGTAGAGGTTTTCGCAAAATTTCTCCAGGAAGCTTTTACTTCCCACCCCATAAGACCCGAAAACACCAATAGCGAAAGAGTCAGGGAATTTCTAAACAGTAATATGCAAATGGATCTACCCTTGAGGCCAATCAACTCAGGAGAGATCCAAGCAATGATCAAGGAACTATCTTCAAAAAAGCACCCGGATTTGATATTATAACTTCCGAAATCTTAAAATAACTACCGACAAAAATCATAATTTTTCTTACATCTTTCTTTAATGGGATCATTTGTACTTCATGCTTTCTAGCTATCTAGAAAATATCCCAGATTATAGCGATTCCTAAGAGAGGCAAACTCTCAAAATGTGTCTCATTTTATCGGCTAATTAGTTTGCAAAAAGTCTTGTCAAAACTGTTCGAAAATCTACTTCTTGACTAATTAAATCCAATAGTTTTAAAAACCGACGTCATTCCGCATCATCAATTTGGCTTCCGCAAGAACCATTCGACAATCAAACAGGTGCATAAAGTAATAGATAATGTGAGGCAAGCCATCAAACGGAAAGAATATTGCTCCGCAATGTTCTTGGATATATAACAGGCATTCGATAGAGTGTGGCACGATGGACTGTTGTATAAAATCAAGAATAAACTTTCTCATAACTTCTATCTGCTCTTAAAATCATATCTCAAGGGGAAAATGTTCAAAATCAAGGAAAACGAAAAGTATACTGAATTCTTCACAATAAAAGCAAGAGTTTCACAAGGCTCGATCCTGGGCCCTATTTTACGATACGATATTTACGTCTAACATACCATCGTCAAACGGAGTGACCACGGCTACATTTGCTGATAACATAGCAGTACTATCCAATAACCGAGACCAAAAATAGTATCCAGAGATATACAAATGCATATGTTAAAGCTTCAACAGTGGTTACAGGACTGGAGAATCCAAATCAGTGCCCAGAAATCAAATCATATCATCTTTACTCTAAACCAGAAAAGCTGCCTTACAGTCTCAATTAATAATAAAACTCTACCATCTACCAAAACAGTGAAATACCTAGGCATGCACCTTGATCGCAGATAGACACGAAGAGAACATATTCGTTCCAAACACAACGAATCAGATAATAAAACACAATCACTAATATTTCTACTTGGCAGAGATCCAAACTTAGTCATGAGAACAAATTATTATTCTATAAAATTATACTGAAATCAATGTGGACCTACGGGATGGAACTCTGGGGCAGAGCTAGTAATTCGAACATAGAGATTCTGCTATGATACCAGAATAGAATACTAAAACTAATCACACAAGCTCCTTGTTTTATCAAAAATACTGAGGTGCACGTGTACATGCAGATGCCCACAATCAGAGAAAAATCAAAACAAAAAGATCAAAATAGTATCAAAAACTGATTAACCATCCAAATCAATTAGCAAAAACCCTATATGATGACAATAGACAAATCAAAAGTTAAAAATATATCAAATACTGGAACTTTCAAACTGATAGTTGGGTACATAATGGAATGACGATCGTGGGATTGTTCCACCTAACAAGTCAATTTCCTAACAACAAAAATTCTTAATTTGCCTAGTTCATGCTGATTGCAGATGCCATCTAGGAGCACATAAAAATTTTGACCTTTTTTTCATTTTTATTTTGATACGTGAAACCTTGTGTACCATTCATTTTGTAGTGGTTCCATTATAGGTAGATATTTTTCTGTGAAGAACGGTTATATTTTAACTTGGTTGTTCCTTAGTATTTTTATTGTGAACTGGTTTATTGCGATCTCATTGCGTAATTGTTTTAATGGAATTATGTTCCAAATCCTTCTACGAAGAGAAGAAGTTTTTGTTATATATTTATTTAAATTGATGTCTATTCATTTTTTTATATCTGTAGCTGTTTCATCATTTAATTTTTCATAACTGTTGCTGGTTTCAACTGGATTTTTTAATAAATAATCGTTAATAGAAGTTTGACGTTTCTTGATAACAATATTTTAGGGATTACATCTCATTCTTTTTTATACTCCACCTTTTGTCAGTTTTGTCCTCGGTCATGATTTTTGTTCTGTTGGTTATTTTGATTATATTGTTGCAACGTTTGCGTTTATATTTACGTCTGCATATTCGGAACGTAGTTTAACGCCGTTATATAGGTTGTTTGTGTGAGTTTCACGTGACCAAATTGATTTATATTTAACGCGTCGGACATAATGTTGATAAGCATGTAAACTGCCGCTACGCCAGCACCACCAGCACCTCATATGGCTGCGCAGACCTTGCAGCCCACGCACGGGTCAGCTGATTACAATGATATTCTAAAGAAATTATGCCTAAACCAAACCTTGATTTCAAAACAGTATACAGCAAAAAGGGCTCACTTTTATTACAAATAAGGCTAACAAATAGCTAGGCCGAGATCTGCAAAAAGAGCGCCCCGCAAAGGGCAAATAGAGGCAAAAAATAATGCGCTAAAGTAGAACAATAAATATGTGTAAAGTTAAACTCACCGGGTGAACCACAGAAAGTGGGATAGTGTAATAGAATGACATATATTTAGTTTAATAGTTCTACGTACAAATATTTACAAATNATATATTTAGTTGAATAGTTCTACGTACAAATATTTACAAATATCGTCTTCGAATTTCATTTACAAAACGCCACGAACTTTTGTTATAATCCAATAGATAAATTCTTCGAGGACGGATTAATGAAGTTCCCCGAAAAATAAAAGAAAATATTTGAAGTAAACAGTTAATATGTA
This sequence comes from Dinoponera quadriceps, assembly GCF_001313825.1. NCBI lineage: Eukaryota > Metazoa > Arthropoda > Insecta > Hymenoptera > Formicidae > Dinoponera > Dinoponera quadriceps. The sequence goes on along the minus strand of NW_014556953.1, from coordinate 2,260 downwards.
TATGTTAGGTCTAGTAAAAAGTAATCAATTATTTTTCCAATATAGGGCTTTACTAATCTGTATCTCGCGTTGTATAAGTTCGATCGGATTACGCTAGATGGCGTTAAAAAGATAAGATTTCGTACTAAAAAAACCTCTCAGACAGTTTTGTGATTGCTTGACTCAGTATTGTTTGAGCGCCCGTCAAAGATGGACACCAGCAAAGAGAAAATACGCCATATTTTACAGTTTTTTTTCGATAAAGGCGAAAACGCAAGCCAGGTGGCTAAAAATGTGAATAGTGTTTATGGTCCTGATAATGTAAGAGCCAATCACGCGCAATTTTGGTTTTGTCGATTCAGTTCCGGTAATTTTAATGTCAAAGGTGCACCACGCTCCGGGAAACCAATTGTCAAAAATGTTGATAAAATAATGGAAATCGTCGAGTCCGACCGTCATGTAAGCACCGTTTCGATTGCCAAGGAGCTAAACATTGCACAAAAAACCGTTTGGAACCATTTAAATGAGGCTGGATTCAAAAAGAAGCTCGATGTGTGGGTGTCACACGAGTTAACGCAAAAACCTCATGAATCGAATTTCCATCTGCGAATCGCTGCTGAATCGCAACAAAATCGATCCATTTCTGAAGCGGATGGTTACTGGTGATGAAAAGTGGGTCAATTACGACAACGTCACGCGAAAACGATCGTGGTCGAATCGCGATGAGCCGGCGCAAACGGTGGCCAAGTCAGGGTTGACGGTCAGGAAGATTTTGCTGTGTATTTGGTGGGATTGGCAGGGAATTATCTACTATGAGCTGCTCCCCTACGGCCAAACTCTTAAGGGAAAAGTCTACTGTAAAATTTTCAAAAAATCAATTTTTTGTTTATTAGCTTAAAAAATACTTTGAACCCTCTAAAATAAGGTACATTAGATGTTATAGCCGGCTAAATTTTTCTTTATTGAAATTTCGACCTTTTACCGAAGCGCTCCGAAACGCGTACCTGTGGCAAATTCCTATCTGTTCGGCGGGTACAGCGTAGTGACTTGCAATTCAATTTCTAACATTTCTAATACTCCAAGTCGATCAACAGATGTCACTAGGTATATTTTATAGTCAGTTAGAAGCGATTTCAACAGTAAGGACGCCGGTAGTGCGTAATTTTAAGGGCCAGTGTGTCGAACAGCTGTGATCGTTTCGGCGTTTCCCGCGTGGCTAACGTATATACATTTTTATACTTTTATCAAAATGAAGCCTGCTTCTTTCGACAGAAAGGGTTCACACGAAACTTCCAGACGACCTTCACGACGTAGGAAAAGACCGCCGCCACCAAATCGTCATACGGTGGAGAATGAAACGGAATCGACAAGTTCTTCCGCGAAAAAATTAAGAACGAAATCGGTGGAAATGGAAATTAATAATGGCTATAAATACCGTTTGATTGAATTTTTATTCTTGTTTCAAACGCTGAGTGAAATGATCATGTGCAAAACGTGCGGTGGAAATGTGATTTTTTCGGAAAGTAGTATCCGTGGACTTGGATTCAGCTTAGTCGTTAAATGCAGTAATTGTGAACCTGGAGCATTTTCAATGAAAGCTACTCCAGTATCCTCAAAATGATGGACGTTATGAACATCAAAATTGGACCAAACGCCTTCAATTTATGCAACACCGTGGACGAGCGCAGAATATCACAAGCAAACGAACGGTCGTTCGACGCTTCAAAAGAAGGGAGAATCGAAAGAAGAACGGCGCGATCGGCACTCGAAGAGGATTTCCTCGAAGAAGAAGGTGTACTATATGAAGCAGGATTGGGCAATTAATGGTAAGAAGCTTAAAAATGATTTTTTCATTGAAAAAACTAATGCCGAAACTTTAAACGCGTTTTTCTCGAAACTAAGTTTTTCAATACGGTGTACACGATATCTC
>NW_014556953.1:0-300 GCF_001313825.1 Dinoponera quadriceps | reverse complement strand
TGAATGAATCGACTTGAAATTTTAACCACATATTCTCTGGAATAGTGTCTCTCGTCTGGCGGAGCATTTTTTTGATATCGTTTTTTGTGTAATTGTTACAAACAATAATAACATCAAATTTGGGCAAAAAAATAGAAAAAAAATTTCAAGAATTTTTTTCGGCGCCAAAATTTTTTATCGACAAAATTCTCCGTCAGACGAGAGTCAATACTATGTAGATAACTATATTGATAACTATATTTTGTTTTTTATTTCAGATCACCCAGACGTGAGATTTCATGTACACCGTTTGGGCACCTA
>NW_014556952.1:413-1685 GCF_001313825.1 Dinoponera quadriceps | reverse complement strand
AAATAAAAATTTATGTGGTACAAAGTATGAAATATGTATATTGTGTACAGGCATCGTAATATACGTGACTTGTAAAATAATTTTTTGCAATGCGTACCTTTTATTGTTGGCGGGTTTTATTTTAAGTTGACAATTAATAATTAATGATTTGTAACTATGTATGTTGGTTTTGAATAAAATATTGAATTGAAATAATTATAATGATTATTTCGATGTTATTATAAATTTTACGTATTTCGACTGATTATTACATTTATTTGCAGCATGCGTATTAAAAGTCTCGTCTTGATTCGGGATTCAGGAAGGTGAGTATAAAGGTGTTTAACGTATTCAGGCGCTGTAGGGTAGAAGGAGAGGAAAGATATAGTCGGTCTGCGTCGCGCTTGCGGTGCGTCTGTGGGGCGCTCACGTATACCGGTTATGTTGTGTGTGTGTATACGTGTGACGGCTCTATTGTATGCGTCATTCATGCGCGTTGCCTATCTCGTTATATGTGTAGGTCGGTGCGTAACATATTATACGTGAAGTTAATCATTATTTTCGGTGCTACTGAATTATTATGATATTTACGCNGTATTCTTCAATGAGTTTTGAATAGAAAGGAATTTTTTTGGCGGGGACGTCACATCTGATGTAGAAATGAAAGAAACGCTCGCCGCCTGAAATCTGCGAGGTTGCCGCATGGAATTAACGTAATAAAGATGAATATTTCAATCACACACGCCAGTTTTCATCCGTTTAAGGTTTAACGTATGAAACACTAGATTCATTCGACAATACGNTTATTTCGTCTATTACACGCAAACTCGCAAGTTTCGTCAGCGGATGGATTTCTTTTACCTTTTCTCATGGAACTAGCGTATTTAGTCGAACAGATTCAAGCCGAAACGTGAATTTGCATTAGTTCACTTTTTCTGATGTAGAATCGAAAGAAACGCTCGCCGGCAGAAATCTGCGAGGCTGCCGCATGGAAATAACGTAATAAAGCTGAATATTTCAATCGCACTCGCCAGATTGCATCCGTTCACGATTTAACGTAAAGAAACACAAGATTCACGACATTCAGGTTATTCCGCCTATTACACACAAACTCGCAAATTTCGTCAACGGATGGATTTCTTTTACTTTTTCTCATGGAACTAGCGTAATTAGTATAAAAGATTCAAGCCGATACGTGTATGTACATTAGTTCACGTTTTCTGATGCAGAATCGAAAGAAACGCTCGCCGCCTGAAATCAGCGAGGCTGCCGCATGGAAATAACGTAATAAAG
>NW_014556952.1:0-282 GCF_001313825.1 Dinoponera quadriceps | reverse complement strand
ACTAGCGTATTTAGTCGAACAGATTCAAGCCGAAACGTGAATTTGCATTAGTTCACTTTTTCTGATGTAGAATCGAAAGAAACGCTCGCCGGCAGAAATCTGCGAGGCTGCCGCATGGAAATAACGTAATAAAGCTTAATATTTCAATCGCACTCGCCAGCTTGCATCCGTTTACGATTTAACGTAAAGAAACGCAAGATTCACGACATTCAGGTTATTTCGCATATTACACACAAACTCGCAAATTTCGTCACCGGATGGATTTCTTTTACCTTTTCTCAT
>NW_014556951.1:0-3777 GCF_001313825.1 Dinoponera quadriceps | reverse complement strand
CTCAGTCTCTTGCAGGTCGCCTACAGCCTCATTAGAAAAAAGCTAAAATGTTCTTTAGTCTTTATCAGAGTTTTAGTTTTTGTCAGAGTTTTAGTTTTTATCAAAAATTTTCTTTTGTCTTTGTCCAGGACATCAACGTCCTGTAACGGCGAACATGTGAGAGCAAAAAATCTAGGTCATGGTTTGTCAGCGAACTTCTGACACAATAATTCNCCAGAAGGCGCAAAGTTTTTTCGTTTAATTGCAATGGGCTTTTTGCATCCTCAGTCTCTTGCAGGTCGCCTACAGCCTCATTAGAAAAAAGCTAAAATGTTCTTTAGTCTTTATCAGAGTTTTAGTTTTTGTCAGAGTTTTAGTTTTTATCAAAAATTTTCTTTTGTCTTTGTCCAGGACATCAACGTCCTGTAACGGCGAACATGTGAGAGCAAAAAATCTAGGTCATGGTTTGTCAGCGAACTTCTGACACAATAATTCCACAACTTAGTCAATATCGTACGGTAGAAACATTTTACCAGGATGGAATAAATGCTTCTGGCCCCCTTGGGCTATAATCTTGCTAACCAATTTAAAATAAGAAATAATCCTTCCGAGATTTTACCTTCAAATATTTGCATTGAATTGGCCTTTTCGTAATAAGTTTTCATTTTAATATTAGTTTCTTATATTTTGAAAGTTTCGATTTAAATCTTTCCAAACTCCTTTTATATTTGTGCTTTTCCATTTGAATAAGGAACACAGTTAATAGGTTATGCGCGCAACAAGGCGAAGCCGTGGCACATACTATGCGCACAGAAAGCATTATGAGGCCTGCAATAGACTCTCGAAACAATAAAGAAATACGGCTGAAACTTGTGGTGACACGCCGCAGGGGAGGCGATTATAAACGATTAGAGATTACATGTACTTCTCAATCAGTTACGACAATAATGTGTAGATATTTGGATTCCTTATTAAATTTCGAATAAAATAGTGAAGAAGAATGTTGGTAACTCGCAATAGGTAGATAATAACAACGATCATTTATTTACCATCGACGCGTAGCGCCGTAGCGGAGGCGATCATAAACGATTAGAGATTACATGTACTTCTCAATCAGTTACAACAATGATGTTTACATATTTCGATTCCTTATTCAATTTCGAATAAATGAGTGAAAAAAAAAGTTGGTAACTCGCAATAGGTAAATAACAACGTTCATTTGTTTACATCGACGCGCAGCGGCGCGAACTGGACGCGATTATAAACGATTAGAAATTACATGTACTTCTCAATCAGTTACGACAATAATGTTTACATATTTCGATTCTTTATTCAATTACGAATAAATGAGTGAAAAAAAAGTTGGTAACTCGCAATAAGTAAATAACAACGTACATTTGTTTACATCGCCGCGCAGCGGCTGGCGAACTGGACGCGGCGCGCTATTAGTAAATCATTTGCGTGTATTTTTTGATGAAAATGGAAAAATTCTGATATTATTTTATTATCTTATTAAAACAAAACAAAGTCCTCTGTAGCATGTAATTTTTTAAAACAAATTCTTAAAAGTTATAAACAATTAAAAATTACATGTACTTCTCAATCAGTTGCGACAATAATGTTTACCTATTTCGATTCCTTATTCAATTTCGAAGAAATGAGTGAAAAAAAAAGTTGGTAACTCTCAATAGGTAAATAACAACGTTCATTTGTTTACATCGACGCGCATCGGCGCGAACTGGATGCGACGCGCTGTTAGTAAATCTTTTACGTGTATATTTTTATAAAAATTGGAAAATTTTGATAATATTATTTTATTATCTTATTAAAACAAAACATATTTCTATGTAGCACATAATTTGTTTAAGCAAATTCATAAAAGTTATAAACAATTAGAAATTGCATGTATTTCTCAATCAGTTACGACAATTATTTTTAAATATTTTGGTTCCTTATTCAATTTTGAATAAATGATTGAAAAAAAATTTGGTAACTTGCAATTGGTAAATAATAATGTTATTATTCGACAATTTAGAACTTTCCGTACTAGAAACACTGCTATTTCGGAGCAACTAGTGTGCAAATATGTTACGCGGAAATAAAGTGTGATGAAATATGCTTCACTGAGGGCTAACTTGTGCGGAAAACGCCACATTAATGTGAATGACGAATTGTCCATTGAAACATCCTTAGAAAGAACGAAGGACTAATCAGAAATGTCGAATTGTATCAGGGTGTGTTCTTCATATATGAATAATTTATGAATTATTAATGTTAATTTGTTAATGCCTTAAACAATGCGCCAACAATTCATTCATATGCAATTTTAGACTCCACGCGTTTTGTGAATATATCCTGACTACAAATAATTCATAATATATAACTGTCATACCGGAGACATGATATTGTCACTAGTAACATTAAATATCGTCGATGTCAACGAGATTTGGATTTATCAGTATTGAAAAAATAATCTTACATTAAAAAATGTTCGCAAAGCATACAGGGCAGTGGAAATATGTTTCAAGCATACAACGCGATACATTTCCATCATACCCCACGCCTCAGATAATGATTTTGGAGTTTAATTACTTTTGGTACTAAAAACAATGCTATTTCGAAGCAACGCGTGTGCTAATATGTTACGCGGGAATGAAATGTGGTGGAATCTGCTTCACCGAGAAATAATTTGTGCGAAAAACGTTAAATTATTGTGAGTAATGGATTGTGGATTAAAACATCCCTAGAAGTAACGTAGGACCAATCAGAAACATCGAGTTGCATCACGTTGTGTTCTTGATTCATAAATATCTTACGAATGACTTCTGTAACCTTGTCAAGGGCTTAAACAATGCACCAATAATTTATTCTGATGCAATTATAATGTTCACGTTTTGTTTGAATAAGTACTGTTCACAAATATTTAATAAAATATAGACATCTTTACTGAGAAACGATATTGTCCGTAGTAACATTATATTTCGTCGATGACAACGGGATTTCAATTTATCTGCATGAAAATAATAATTATACATATAAAGAGAGTTCAGAAAGCGTACAGTGCAGTGGAAACATGCTTCGAGCGTACAACTTAATACAATTCCGCCATACCAGAAGTTGCAGGAATTGATTCTGGAATATAGTTACTTTCGCTAATAGAAGCAATGCTATTTTGAAGCAACGAGAGTGCAAATATGTTACGTCGAATTAAAATGTGGTGAAGTCTGCTTCAATGAGGGCTAACTTATGCGAAAAACGCGAAATTAATGTGAATAACAAATTGTCGATTGAAATATCCCTAGAAAGAACGAAGGACCAATCAGAATCGTCGAGTTTTATCAGGTGTTCTTTATGCATGAATATCTTATGTATAACTTATGAAATCTTATCAAGGGCTTAGACAATGCCCCAACAATTCATTCAGATGCAATTTTAGAGTACATGCTTGCTTTATATAAGTACTGTCAACAAATAATTGATAATGTATAAACGTCAGAACGGAGAAATGATATTTTCACTAGTAACATTATATTTCGTGGTTAACAACGAGNCAACAATTCATTCAGATCCAATTTTAGAGTACACGCTTGCTTTATATAAGTACTGTCAACAAATAATTGATAATGTATAAACGTCAGAACGGAGAAATGATATTTTCACTAGTAACATTATATTTCGTGGTTAACAACGAGATTAGAATTTATTAGTATTGAAAAAGTATTCGTACATGTAAAAGTGTTCAAAAAGCTTACAGCATACTAGAAGAATGCTTCGGACTAGACGCGCGATACATTTCCA
>NW_014556950.1:338-1987 GCF_001313825.1 Dinoponera quadriceps | reverse complement strand
ACTCAGGTCACCCGGGCTACATTCCTCTAACTAAAAACGCGCGGAATTTACTACAACTGAACAGGTACTAATGCAAGCCCCGGACCGGAGACTGATGCTTCATCGTCGCCGGAGATTACAACGGTAAATATATCAGCGCGGAACTTCCAGCTGATCGATACGTAATCCGAGTCGATTTTAATTCCCCCTCGCTCGCTCGCTCGCGCTCACGGCGCTTACCTATACCCATCCACCTACCTACCTCTCGTGCGAAGATTTGCGACATCGTGCCACCTGGGGCATCTTGCAAGGCGATTTGAGACGCGCCACCTCGGCGGTTTGTCTAACCACCGAGGTACCTTAACAGCCACGTAGCGCAGCGTCAGAGCGCTCTTCATCGTGCCGAAGTCGCGAAAAAAGACCTACAGGATTCTCCGGCGCGAAGACGACCGATCTCCCCAATGAAGCGTATAATATGAAAGACGTAACCTCTGCTCGTTACAATTACACTGCGTTAGCACTAGGATGCGTTATATTTCTATTTAATTTGTTTATTCACTGGCACGTCGAGAAGATATTGTAGCAAAAGTCAAAGTAGAATTTCGTAGCGCCTGGCCATACGGGAATTGCGACTGAAATTGTAATGCATATGCCGTGATTTTTAGCGATACGTAAAATGAAATACATCACTAAAAGAACGCGTAATAATTTCAGTCATAATTCCGGTATGGTTCAGCGTTATAAAATTTTGCAGTAAATTTTACCACAATATTTTATCCGTGTGGTTCGGTTAAAGCGAAACTGTCGATGGTCTGAATGTTGATTGATACTAGGAAACATACCCGTCGAATCCCGCCACGCTGCGGGCTGCGGTTCAGCGGCGGAATACCGAAAACCCAAACGGCGTTACCTCTGCCGGACGCTGAGTCGGTCAGAGACTAAGTCCAAACGCGGCATATTGCTTTCGACAACGTTACCTCCGGCCGAGGGGTTTCCTGACGACCTCGACAACCGACAACGTGGATCAACGGGGAACCTCCATTGAAACATCTCCGTCGAGTCCAGCAACGCAGCGGCCTGCGGTTCCGCTGCGGAATTGCGAAAACCCGGACAACGTTACCTCCGGCGGGCGCTGAGTTGCTCAGAGACTAAGTCCGAACGCGGGGTGTTGCTTTCGACGACGTAACTTCCGGCCGAGTGGTTTCCTGACAACCTGAACAACCGAACATGTGGGTCGACGGGGACCTTCCGGGAAAAAATCCCCGTCAAGCCCCGCCGCTCTGCGGCCTGCGATTCATCTGCGGAATAGCGAAAACACGGACGACGTTAACTCTGGCGGGCGCTGAGACGCTCAGAGACTAAGTCCGAGCACGGCGTCTCGCTCCCGAAGAAGTTACCTCCGGCCGCGAAGGGTGTCCTGACGACGCGGACAACCGAGCACGTGCGTCTATGGGGAACACCCGGGGATACATCCTCGTTCAGCGACGCCCCGCTGCGGCCCGCGGTTCCGCCGCGGAAACGCGAAAATCGGGACGACGTCACCTCCGGCGGGCGCCGAGTCGCTCAGAGACTAAGTCCGAGCGCGGCGTCCCGCCCCCGACGACGTTTCCTCCGGCCGCGAGGGGCGTCCTGACGACCCGGACAACCGAGCACGTGGGTCGAGGCGGAAC
>NW_014556950.1:0-243 GCF_001313825.1 Dinoponera quadriceps | reverse complement strand
TCCCGACGACGTTACCTCCGGCCGCGAGGGGCGTCCTGACGACCCGGACAACCGAGCACGTGGGTCGACGGGGAACACCCGGGGAAACATCCCCGTGCGGCGGTGCACCGCTGCGGCCAGCGGTTCGGCCGCAGGAAGGCGAAAACCGGGACGACGTCACCTCCGGCGGCCGTTGAGTCGCTCAGAGACTAATTCCGAACGCGGCGTCTCGCTCCCGACGATGTTACCTCCGGCCGCGCCGGG
>NW_014556949.1:0-2698 GCF_001313825.1 Dinoponera quadriceps | reverse complement strand
TCTTTTTTAATTTTCAAATTTTTGTAGCTTAATATTATTAGTGATTCGTAGTATATATATAAAACGACAGCTTAATCATCGCTTTATTCGTGCGTTTTTTTAAAGTCTTTTTTTCAGTTTCTTTTCTTTCTTAACATCTTTTTAATGTTTAAGTTTCTCGTTGCTAATTCGTGTCATTAACTTTTTTTCATTTATTATCTATATTTAGTTATTTATTCATTAATTAATTTAATTTAATTTATTTTACTTAATTTATATATTTATTTATTTATTTATATATTTATATTTTCCATGCCGCCTTCGGATAATACCTAATATAACATGGGAAAGCAGTGGTCAAATTGGGGTCAGAATGAGATCGTGACGAGGTCACGATGAGGTCAGGATGAGTTCAGGACGAGTTAGCTTACCGGGTGTTCGGAAAAATGATATTTGTGACATCGGTCGGGGCAGGCAGGGGATACATTATTAGTGTGTGAAAAGGAATTTAGTACCTTTCCCCCCTCTATTTTTGATCATTCGCCCGTATCTAGTAAACCATTTGTGAGGTAAGGTTGGTGTCTGAGGGGACGTTGCAGCCGTGGAGCGCCGGGAAGCGCAATCATTCGCGATGGTAAACAAATGATCGTTGTTATTATTTACTTTATTGCGTGTCACCAATATTTTTCTTCACTCGTTTATTCGAAATTAAATAAGGAATCGAAATATTTAAACATTATTCTCGTATCTGATTAGAAGTACATGTATTCTTCAATCTTTTATAATCGCGTCCGCTGCGGCGCTGCGCGTCGATAGTAAATAAATTTTCGTTGTTATTATTTAACTTATTGCGAGTCAAAAACATTTCCTTCACTCATTTATTCGAAATTTAATAAGGAATCGAAATATCTAAACATTATTTTCACAACTGATTGAGAAGTACATATAAACTCCAATCGTTTATGATCGCCACCGCTGCGGCGCTGCGCGTCGATGGTAAACAAATGATCGTTGTTATTATTTACCTTGTTTCGAGTCACCAACATTATTCTTCACTTGTTTATTCGAAATTTAATAAGGAATCGGTATATCTAAATATTTTTGTCGTAACTGATTGAGAAGTACTTGTAATCTCCAATCGTGTATGATCGCCTCCGCTGCGGCGCTGCGCGTCGATGGTAAATCAATAATCGTTGTTATTATTTACCTTATTGCGGCTCACCAACAATTTTCTTCACTCATTTATTCGAAATTTAATAAGGAACCAAAATATATAAACATTATTTTTGTAACTGATTGAGAAGTCCATGTAATCTCCAATCGTTTATGTTCGCCTCCGTTGCGGCGCTGCGCGTCGATGGTAAACAAATAATCGTTGTTAGTATTTACCATATTGCGAGTCACCAACATTTTTCTTCACTCGTTTAGTCGAAATTTAATAAGGAATCGAAATATCCAAACATTATTGTCGTATCTAATTGAGAAGTACATGTAATCTCTTGTCGTTTATGATCGCCTCCGCAGCGTCGCTGCGCGTCGATGGTAAACAAATCATTGTGTTATTATTTACTTTATTGCGAGTGACTAACATTATTCTTCACTCATTTATTCGAAATTTAGTAAGGAATCGAAATATTTAAAGTTTATCGTCGTAACTGATTGAGAAGTCCATGTAATATTCAATCGTTTATGATCGCCCCCGCTGCGGCGCTGCGCGTCGATGGTAAACAAATGATCGTGTTATTATTTACCTTATTGCGAGTCACAAACATTTATCTTCACTCATTTATTCGAAATTTAATAGAGAACCCAAGTATATAATATTATCGTCGTAACTGATTGAGAAGTCCATGTAATCACCAATCGTTTGTGATCGCCCCCGCTGCGGTGCCGCGCGTCGATGGTAAAAAATGATCGTGTCATTATTTACCTTATTGCGTGTCACCAACATTTTTCTTCACTCGTTTAGTCGAAATTTAATAAGGAATCGAAATATCCAAACATTATTGTCGTAACTGATTGAGGAGTACATGTAATCTCCAATGGTTTATGGTCGCTTCCGCTGCCGCGCTGCATTCAATGGTAAACAAATGATCCTTGTTATTATTTACCTTATTTCGAGTCACCAACAATTTGCTTCTTTCATTTATTCGAAATTTAATAAGGAATCGAAATATTTATACATTATTGTCGTAACTGATTGTGGGGTACATGTAATCTCCAATCGTTTATGATCGCCCACGCTGCGGCGCTGCGCGTCGATGGTAAGGAAATGATCGTGTCATTATTTATCTTATTGCGAGTCACAAATATATTTCTTCACTTATTTATTCGAAATTTAATAATGAATCGAAATATTTAACCATTATTTTCGTAACTGATTGAGAAGTACATGTAATCTCCAATCGTTTATGATCGCCCCCGCTGCGGCGCAGCGCGTCGATGGTAAACAAATTATCGTTGTTATTATTTACCTTATTGCGAATCACCAACATTTTTATTCACTTGATTATGCGAAATTTAATAAGGAATCGAAATATTTAAACATTATTGTCGTAACTGATAGAAAAGTACATGTAATCTCCAATCGTTTATGATCGCCTCCGCTGCGGCGCTGCGCGTCAATGGTAAATAAATGATAGTTGTTATTAATTACCTTATTGCGAGTCACAAACATTTTTCTTCACTCATTTATTCGAAATTTAATAAGGAATCGAAA
>NW_014556948.1:0-515 GCF_001313825.1 Dinoponera quadriceps | reverse complement strand
CGCACTTCCGCACATGCGCAGTGCGTCGTGTTGAACTGCGAGACAAGCATGATCTGGAATTCGGGGTTACAAGCGACTACCGCGGCCCAAGGACGTTGCGCGCACACGGCAGCCACCCTCATTCCAGTACCTACTCTGATGAAGGCGTACCCACTGTCCTGCTTCCGGACATGCTGCATGAGCAGGATGTCCAGTCGCTTTTAAACGATGAGTTGACGAACCTCGCCTATCACAACAGCAGAACGCCTCATATTTAGCTGTAGCGCCCTAATTCCCGTGGATCTAAGCAACGCGGGCGGTAAAGTGCTCCTGGCCAGGGCTGCGGAGAAGAAGGCGGTTGAGAGACGGGCCGCCACAGGAAGGAGAATAATAGGGTTTTACCTCATAAGGGCAGTTCAACTGTCCGCGATAGCGCGGTGATTTTCTCAATGGGGAGGAAGAGGCGTCTTTAACGTTGGACCGCTTAAGAACTACTTATATGTTCGCGGTAATGCAGTCGGCCTCACCAGGGAGGG
>NW_014556947.1:0-1185 GCF_001313825.1 Dinoponera quadriceps | reverse complement strand
AGAGAGAGAGAGGGAGAGAGTGATAAGGTGGAGGAGAAGGAGAAGTGGAGAGGAGAAAAGAAGAAAGTGAGATATCGGATTATGTAAAAGAAAATGTAATATTACTGTTCTGTTATGAACTGTTTTTATATGTTTATGAATTTTGAAAATAATTAAGTCGGGCATTTTTTATATGAATCACCCTTCATAAAATAGGAAAAAAATGGAAGAGGAAATCGGTAAGAATAATAATAGTAGTAAGAGAGTATTGGAAACAGCAAATAGAAATGTTGTGTTATGTGTCTTTTTAAAATAACTAATCTCAAATTATTCCGAGAAATATAACTTTTTCTTTTTGACGCTATCACAAGATTTCCAGTTGCAAACAATTGATGGCATTCTGCTTCTGGATACATCTAGGTGACAGTGCATTGAAAATTTTACCTATCGATCCGCTGACAATTGATTACATACGTTTCAATAATTCCGGTCCGGTATCACTAACACAAGAATATCGGAATATAAAGATTTATGGAATGACGAAAAATGTGCAAGTCTTCACAAAGGAGTACGTAATCCTCACTCGCCATTCCCGCACCGTCAAACTTCACGTTCAAGTTCAAGGAAATATTATGACTTTACGCAAGACATTTTATATAATATATAGATAAAATGTCATATTGTTTGTATGTGAGTGCATACGTGTCTGTATGTATGTAGATGTAATTCTGTAAATCATACGTTTAAAAAATTTGGTAAAATCTGAAAGTTACATAACTGTGATGGGTTACATGAATTTCGTCGCAGAAGTTGTATAAAAATCGAGCCAGACCAACGATCTGATTTAGGGATTTGAACTATTATGTGGTAAACTTAGTTCCTGCGGCTTACAGTTAGATGACGTTAGTTGTAGGTGTAATTTATTTTGACATCTGAAACTGGCTCCATTTTAGAGGTTNAAAATTCAGTGCGAAGAGATTCATTTAAGCGAGCAGTGCTATTTTTTCTTTTGATTAAATATGGAACGCGATAAGTTGTTTTTTCGACATGTGCTGCTTCATTACTTTGACCTGAAAAAAATTGCAGCTGCAGCTTATAAATTGTTTTTCGAAGCTTATGGCAATTACGCTCCATCGGAAAGAACATGCCAATTATGTTTTCAGCGATTTAAGATTGGTGATTTTGATGTCAATGATAAAGAACGCT
>NW_014556946.1:0-5073 GCF_001313825.1 Dinoponera quadriceps | reverse complement strand
GTCGTCTTATTCGCCAACGTCAACATCATGAATACAACGAAAATAATGCACGAGCTGTAACTGTTCTAGTAATGGTTCAACTTGATCCTCATGTTACTACTCGCCAGATAGAAAGGGAAATAGGTGTACCACAAAGTACTTTTTCCACGATTTTAAGAGCTCTAAATTATCATCCTTATCATTTACTCTCACGCAAAGTTTAATACCACGTCATATGGAAATGCGAGTTCAGTTTTGCCAATGGGCTTTGCAAATGATTCAAAATAATCCTCACTTTTTTAGGAATGTACTTTTTTCTGATGAGGCTAAGTTTTATAGTGACGGAAAACTTAATATAATGCTCATTATTGGTCAACTAAAAATCCGCATTGGTTTGGAGCTGTTGATCATCAAAATCGATGGAGCCTTATGGTGTGGTGTGGTATTGTACGAGGGCGGTTCAATAAGTACCCGTATTAGAAATGAAGACACCATTTTTTCAAAAAATTTTTTTTTATTTTTCAACATAGTCCTCTTTTAGAAAGATACACTTCTCCCAACGTTTCTGCCATTTTTTTAACCTCTCCAAAAAATAGGATTTGTCGAACTCTCCAAAATACGCCTCTGTCTCGGCGATGACTTCCTCGTTTGAGCTAAATTTTTTTCCCGCGAGCCATTTCTTCATATTAGGGAACAAGAAAAAGTCGCAGGGAACCAGATCGGGTGAATACGGGGGGTGCGGCAGCAATTCATAACGCAATTCATGCAGTTTGGCGGCGACAACTCCGGATGAATGTTCTGGTGCGTTATCGTGGTGAATTTTTTTATCGCCAATTTATCATGTAAAATATTAATTGCCGTTCCGGTCGACACACCTACGGCCTTTGCTACTTCGCGCACTTTCGTTCGTCGATCAGCGAGAATCATGTCGTGGACTTTTTGAATGATTTCCTCGGTAACCACGTCTGCCGGGCGTCCTGGTCGCTCCTCATCAAAAACGGATGTTCGCCCACGTTTAAATTCGTTGAACCAATATCTAACTGTGGTCATAGATGGCGAAGTGTCCCCATAAACAGCATCCAACTTTGCTTTTATCTCCTCGCATTTTTTCCCATCCAAAATCAAAAAGCGAATTACCGAACGATACTGCTCTTTTTCCATCTTAGCGAAAATCACGAAACACGTCTTACTCGAATGGCTGCCAAATCCAAACTAACCTATCAATCAGTCTGCAATTTGTTTTGCCGTCGTTTGATAGATGACAGCACACAATGATAACACCAACTTCCCTCAGGAACGCCCTCTGTCGTTTAACACGGGTACTTATTGAACCGCCCTCATAAATGGGTATTTAATTGGGCCTTATTTTTTTGAAAGTAATGTAAATAGGCAAAGTTATTTGGAGTTGCTAAGAAATCATTTACCGGCATTATTAGAGGATATTGACTTAGCAACAAGACAACAAATGTGGCTTCAACAAGATGGTGCTGCGCCACATTTTGTTTTTATTGTGCGCCAGTTTTTAAATAACCACTACAATGGCAGATGGATTTGACGAGGAAGCCCAGATCCAGGCCATAAATGGCCTCCATGTCCGCCAGATTTTTTCTTGTGG
This sequence comes from Dinoponera quadriceps, assembly GCF_001313825.1. Classification (NCBI taxonomy): domain Eukaryota; kingdom Metazoa; phylum Arthropoda; class Insecta; order Hymenoptera; family Formicidae; genus Dinoponera; species Dinoponera quadriceps. The sequence continues at coordinate 3,479 of NW_014556946.1, read as the reverse complement.
GGATTCGTAAAAAATGTTGTGTTTGCCCAAAGATCCACAACAAGGAAGAACATGATCGAACGCATTCGTACAGCTTGTGCGTCCATACGCAGAGAGACTCTACTTAGAACAGTCGATAGTTTCGAAAAACGTTTACATTTGTGCCTTCAAGCCAATGGAGGAAATTTCGAACAGTTACTCCGAGGTTAACTAATAATACAGTATTAGTGAGAGGCAAGGGGACTCACGATAAACAAGCATCCCAGTGAGAGGCAAGGGGACTCACGATAAACAAGCACCACAAAGGAAACAGACTTTACTAGGTCCACGCCGTTGTTTCCGGGTAACGCGAAAAGTAAAATGATTACTAATCAAATAAATATTTAAGTTTTGTTAGATTTTATAAAAATGATCTTGACCTTCAAATAGTAGGTGTTTAGGTGGATTAGCCAGCTTGTGGTGAGGAATTCAATCATTTCAAGAAAAATAAGCGATTACACTCGCTGTTCCCAGAGTTAGGTGGTTTAGCCTGCTTAGAGTTTTGTAGGGGTGGTTTCTTGACCTTCATTTGACCTATGGAGGTCACGTCAACCTTATACTTTGATACATATCTGGATGTATAATTTCCCGCTCTTTCTGAATCCGACATTAAAAATAGGGGGTGCCATTTAAAAAAGTGACCTTGACCTTGAAATGACCTTGAAAACTGACCTCAAGGTCAAGGTCATTAGCACAAGTAGGTGACCCCCACTGTCCTCGACAACTTTTATTTGAACATTTTTTTTGTAGGTTACGTAGTTTCGGAGATCTCTCCGTTTGTCGATTAAAATGGGTCACCGTATATATATACAGCGTGTCCCAAAAGTATGGACGCACCTAATTTTCTTGGAAAATAAGCGTGCTAGAAAAAAACGTCAATAACAAAAGTTTCGGTAAATCAAACGGTGCATCTAAGAGTGACCTTGAATTTAACTTTGAGCTTGACCTTCAAGGTTATTTGAAAGTCAAAGTGTTTTTTTTTATAGGAACCCCTATTTTTGACACTGGATTCTGAAAAAGCGAAAAATTTTGCGTCTGAAACGATAGTTTTTAATTTGTTAAAATAATTTTCAGAAGGTAAAATAAAAGTCAAATGTTGAAAAATCATCCAGAAGCTGTTTTCTTGTAACTTTTTAGGATTTATGGGCGAATAAATGCAAACTAGCGAACTTTTGTGAATTTTTTCAAATTTTTGCATACGAGGTCTGTTTAAAAAGTATCGCGAATTTTGAATTTCCGCGGGTTACGTATATTCGATTTTCCATCTTTTTGTGGCGTTATGTTGGTACTCATGTCCCTCACTTATGCCGACAAGTTCGGCCATTTTGAATATTCAGTTTATCTTTGACAGCTGTTTTGCTTGGACGTGTTTTGGCTCGTCTTCGATTTTTGCCTATAACAAAAAATGGATCAAAGAATCTAATAAAATTAAGTGCGCGGACGCATTCCGAATGTTGACTGTGGCATATGGTGAAGCTACCTTGGACCGAAGCAACGTTTATCGGTGGTACAAAATGTTCTCAGAGGGCCGAGAAGATGTGAACGACGAAAAGCGTGCCGGACGCCCGAGCACGTCAACAACAGACGAAAACATTGATGAAGTGAAGAAAATAGTATTGGCCAATCGTTGAATCACCGTTAGGGAAGTTGCTGAGGACACAAACATATCGATTGGCGCATGAGCCATTCGATTTTTACTAATGATTTGGGCATTAGACGGGTCGCCGCGAAATTCGTACCAACGCCCCTGCTCACACATCGTTGCTTGTGCGCGAATTTTTGGCCAAAAACAACACACTAATGATGCCGCAGCCACCGTATTCCCCAGACCTGGCCCACTGTGACTTTTTCTTGTTCCCGAAACTGAAAAGGCACATGAAAGGACGACGCTACGCTACGATTGAGGAGATAAAGACAGCATCGAAGGAGGAGCTGAACAAGAATTCACAAAAAATGATTTTTTGAAGTGCTTCGAGGATTAGAGAAAACGTTGGCACAAGTGTATAATATCTGATGGGGATTACTTTGAAGGAGACAAAATAGATATTCATGTATAAATAATTTTTGAAAAAACACAAAATTCGCGATATTTTTTTAACACACCTCGTAGATGACACATCAACAACCGTCCCCTCTGATTAAGACATAGGAGGAGGATAAAAGGAACGTAAGACCGGCGCAGGTGCGACTCAAATTCTCAACTCTCAGGTACCGACACGCTGTCGGACGCGTACGTAAAATTGTATCGGGAAATCAAGTAATAAAGACAAGTTTAGTTTTTGTCAGTCGAAGAAACACTTTATTAACCATCGCGCCACACCTTCTCCCGCTCTACTACGCTGTACCGGGCAACCCCACATTACCGCGACGTTTCGGACTCGCAACAGTCTAATCGGCGTTGCGAAGTTCTGACACACAGTATAACCTAAACCACGATATTAAAAATGTTTCTTATCTACATAATATGATTTAAAAAAATACATAGGGGTTTTTCGAAATATTTATTTTTGTAAAAATAGTGAGCATTTGGAGAAGGTTGTTTTTCTGCCAAAAATTTTGTAGTAAAAATATCGATAAAAAAGTATTTAATATATCGCAAAATATTTACGTACTTCTTTAAATTGTATCAATTAAAAGATTCCGTCAAAATTTGAAGTAAATCGGAAATAGTTCATGAGATCCCCCCAATGCCAACATTAGAAAAACGATTTAGAGAAAAATGCGTTTAAAATTTTATTTTACAATATTTCGTTTAAAGTGCAAAATATCAAATTTACCTTTATTCCACAATTCCTGCACCATACAGCTGTTCTTCTAAGTCAATATTCGCCTCTTCTTTTATTTTTCGGCTCGTTTTTAACCAAGATTTCCCAAACTTTTTTCGGCCGCAGACCCCTTTACCAAAATTTTTAAAACCGTCGACCCCCTAGTCATTTACTTTACTTACTCAAATTAATAAATTTTTACAGTACTCGATATTAAATATTTCTCGATATTTAATACTAGATATCAAAATTTTCATTTTAATCACTAGTAATTAATGATTGAAAAAGATAAAAAGACTACGGAATATGCCATCATCTTGTGCAACATTTAATATCGAAACCTGCACTAACGAAAATTAAAGCAAAAAAATACTAGCAGAGTTTTTTTACATTTATGAAATAAATATGTAAATTCAAAATAAGTACAAATATTGAAATCATTTTATTAAACATAAAAATAAAGTGAAAAAATCAACTTATTTAGACAGAATTAAACATCAACAAAATTACAACAACGAAAGATTTTAATCAGAATCATAAAAATAAGAATACCAAATAAATTAGCTTGGAAAACTAAATTTAATGAGATATGTGCACCTGGTGATCTGTCAACAATTTATCTATATATGTCCGGTTTTAAATTAGTGAGTTGCATTCTCAAATCTCCACGTTCAGTGATATGCAATCGATGTCTGT
>NW_014556945.1:405-651 GCF_001313825.1 Dinoponera quadriceps | reverse complement strand
CAAAAACTGTCAATGTATATCGAGCAATTTCCCCTCTTCACATACGCTATCCAGTGAGTACCCGGACCCTCTGTGTTGTCTAAATTTACAATACCGCTCTCGTTGTGACGTACTCCATCTACCGGTAAGGTGTCACGCATGAAAACACCTCGAAAGGAAGGTATACGCCTCGCCAGTTTTTCCAACTGTACGTTGGTCATTGCATCTGCGGATAATTTTAGCGTTTCCTTGACGTTTTTTTTCTTT
>NW_014556945.1:0-213 GCF_001313825.1 Dinoponera quadriceps | reverse complement strand
ACCACGTTTCGCCGTTCGAAGTATTCGTTTTTTATTCATCATCTTCTTCTTCGTTTTCATACCCATGCCGAGTTTTTTTTTTGTTTTCATCGCCGCCCAGACTGCTGTAGCTGCAACTCTCTCCCCTAGAGTGGAATTTTTCGCAGTTATGCGTTCTCAAACTCTCACAGCGAGAATCTCATCCGCTGCGTGCCTTTCGGCGAGATCGTTGCT